>NW_010253354.1:44384-52925 GCF_000690775.1 Eurypyga helias
GCCCTATGAAAACTTGCTGCTGTAATGGTAAATGCTGGAAGAGTGCACAGAGGTAAAGAAAGAAAGGGAAAGCAGCCACAGAGTTTCATGGAAACCCTCTCATGACTTCTGCAATATTATTTCCTAGCCTCTCTTCAGGGACACATATCTGGATACACACCAGCACATGGTCACTTACTGTGTGGTCTGGTCAGCCAAAAACTCCATCGCCTGCTCTCTTTCCAGCCCACATCCTCTCTGTAATTAAAAGGAGCTGCATTTCCCCTCACTGGCTTTCAAAAACTCTTGAAGAAGCTGAAGTGGAGTTGAAAGAAGGAAAAACCTCTTTGGTTTTGATTGTTTTCCTAAAGGTATTTTCTCCTGCTGGCACCTCTACTTTAGGTACTTTTTCAAAGATATCTGCATTGTTTCCTTTGAAAACCTTTTAATTCCCAGAATAACAACCAAAAAAAATAGACTTGTCCCATTCAGAGATTAAAAAAAAAAAAAGGCCCTGTTAGGATACAATTCTAGGTGAAAATAATAATACATTGTTCCATCTGTGTGTGTGTGTAATATAACAGGGAAAGGGGAAAAACACAGGGGGAAGACAGCTGCCCGAGCTTTCAGCTTTTCGTGGCACATAAAGCTACTCATTCTATACACTATTAGATGTCGTAGCTCTAATTTATGCACATGTTTTGGGGCTATTATCAGTAGGAAAAGAGCACACTGCTCAGATGAAGTATAAGTAAAACCGGTCTACCTAACCGGTGACCACATCCAAGCAAGTTTTCCATACCCCAGACTGCAGGACAAGCAAGGAGCAAGGATGTGCAGGTAAAAGCAGTCAATGGAAGAATTCTTTCCTTGTCTTCAATTCCTGATGCCTCAAAGCTCAACACATTGCCTTTAAGCATGTGTGTCACGTTTTAACACGCTTTCCTGGAAGCACGGTATGTGTCACAGCTGTAGTTTACTCAGAACTGAGAGTGTTGGTCAGACTTTCCACTGAGTTACTATCTGTCAGTGGGTTGTGGTGGTGTCGTTCAATACTATGATATTAAGGCACGCTGTATTGCTCTGCTCTTAACTTGCATCTCATTACTGCAAGGCACTGTTCATGCATTAAGGGCATTAATTGGCTTGACCTTATGGCCAAAATACTGTTATTAACCATTCACTGCAACACAAAGGTCTCCCTGCAGCAGGAAGTGATCCAAAGCCCTTCTGACAATCTGATGCTCCCTTCCTCCCCCCTCTCTGCTTTCTGCCACTGAGAAAGCAGAAGAGGGTAAAGAAATAATAGCAATAATAAAACTGCTCTTGGACTCCACAGGAGCTGTAGCTGTTCCATGGGAGGCCAAGGTTTTATCCACTCAGTCTCCACACGTCCCACAGCTGGAAGAGGGGAGGCAGTGGATCAGCGTAGGTGGAAGACAACAAACCACAACCGCAGAAATACACGCGGCCTTTGGCTGAGGCACGGGGACAGAGTTAAGGGAAGAAAACTATGCAAACTTGTGGACTGACTCCCCAGCACGAGGCACGAGTGCAGAAATGCAGGTGTGAGAACTGGCTCTCCCAGCAAAGCCATCTACCCTGCTATTTCAGGGTAATTACGCTGCTAGCTGGGTATCTTTCCACATCAGGACGTTGTTGCGCAGCCATAACCTGCATCTGCTTGCAGACTGCCTGGCTAAGCAGGTGCTGTCAGTACTTCACTTTACGATCAGACAACACCCTGACTCACAAAATTACATGAAGGGAGACACTAAGCTCACATGAAGATAACCCCCCGTTTTACACGTATTCCCTTGCTGTCATAGGTTGCTCAAGGCAGCTCTCTGTGACCAAGTTTATTTTCCATTCTAATTAGAAGCACTTCCTGCGTCTCTCATTAACTCACAGCCACTTCTGATTGCAAGATTATGGGGGAGCTAGGGAAGTCAGATCCAAACACTCCCCACCCAGCCAATGCATGGGAAAAGCTGGACTTTTTCCCTTCTACGGTGTTGCTCCATCGCATGAGAAGTTGTGGTCAGTCAGAGCCACCTGAGAGATAAAGGGTCGGACTGCTGGGATGTATTCCCCACCACAAAAGGATGAGTTTTAAAAAATAAGGCAGCTGCAAACCTTCTCTCTTGCCAAGCTAAGACATGACTGCACTTGGCAGAGAGGAATGCAGGTTCAAGTCTGGTGACAACTGCAAGGGGGAGAAGAAAAAAGGCTGAGAAAAGTTTCATCTGGGCAGTTAAGGGAACAAGGAGAGAGTAAAGTCTCAGTGGAGCCAGTTGGCATTGCCTGACCTGCCAGCCTGGGGGCAGAGTGGGGGGAGAGGTGGTCCCCTGGCTATGGGGGAGAGGTGCTCACATCCTGTTAGAAGTCCGTGCCCTGCCAGGTGGAAACGCTCTATTTCTCTAAACACAGCACTGGTCAAAGGCTTTATAAACTGACTGGAGTTTCCTAAACAAAATTAGGGTTGTTTAAATTAAACAGGAGCCACCACAAAAGAAGTCTGCGTTGCAAGTGCCTGGAGAAACCTTCGCTGAGGTATTTCCCTGCAAGGCACCAGCTGGATGGTGCTTATGGAACATTCATACCCTGATCCCACAACCTGTTCCTTTTATCTCAGAGACTCATTGGGTCAACGTTACTCTTTGCCTCTTCAGTTCACCTTCAGAGAGTTTTACCCAGTGCATCTGCTCCACTGCATCGTAAGGGGCTTCGTTCACAAAGACCATTGGCAAAACTGCAGCTTCCCTTTCTGCAATTTCCTTGGTGTCAAACAACACAGGAGCGCTTTAACAGTGATGCACACGATGCTTGCTGTCTGGGAATAAAGTCACTGTGAGGCTGCTCAGCAAGTTCACTCTCTTATGGAGGTGCTGCTGGGAAGCCTTAAAGACACAGAAAGCAAGTCTGTCCCAAAGGCAGCTACATTAAGCTCCTTTGAAATTGGAGTAAGACGATTCATCCTTGCTGGGACTGAACATGCTCCCCTCAGAAACCAAAGTGTGCTCATTATCTTCCCTCCTCTGGCAGCGATGGCTCTGGAAACACATGCCACAAGCACAGAGTCAACCCCGGCAGGACAGGGGCATGCGCTACCCACAGGGATGAACAAACCAGGGGGGCGTAGCGTGTGGCTTTTGGTACAGTCTCTGCAGCGATGGGGAGAGCCCAGTGACCCTTTAACTTCAAGTGGTACCACAGAGAGGCCAGCTCTGTGCAGCGCATCTCCCTTGTACATACATTAGCGTGGTACGTACGTTAACGGGAGCAGGGTGTGCCGGAGAGTTGGAGCCAGACCCTTCCCTCCAGCCCTTGTTCTTACCTGACAGAGAGAGTGAAATCTCCTGGGTTGCTCTTACTGGGTCGAGCCAGAAAGCTGCCATGGACACCCCTGGTCAAGAGCAGCTTCTCCGCCTCAATTCCGCTGATGTTGGGATGAAACCACCTGCAAAGCGCAAGCATGACACGTACATCAGTAATTCGCCTGAACCTGCCCTGACTGCCTTCTCTGCTGCCTGAGGGGCAGACACCATCCTCCTACCTAATGTTTCCAGCGGCACACTCACCCTCCTCCCCACCACATCCCACTAACAGCTTTCACTCAGCTGTCACCGTGGAGAAAGGCTTCTCAGACATCCATCCAGAGAGGTCTCTTTCCCAAAGGACTTTGTCCTCCTCTCCCTCAGCGCAGGCAACAGCAAGAGCCTTGCAAGCTTTCTCCAGCACGGACCAGACATCCCCTCTCTGGAGGAAACCACTGGCTGAGAAAAATAGGTCTGATCCTGGCCAGCTGCTTTCCACCCAGCACTATCAGGCTCGTATCTTCAGAGATGTCATGTTGCTGGCTGGGCCCAAGAAAAGACCTGCATCCCTGAGGGCACTTGAGGAGGGCTTCCCGGCGTGCTTCACGCCAGAAAAATCCAGTATCAAGGGCACTAAACCTCTTGTTCTCCCCAGCAAGAATACAAGCCTCAGGCCTTCAGTCTGTTACGAAGAAGGAATGCTCAGGGCTGGGCAGAAGAATGGTTTTCCTTTGAGACTGTCTGGGAAGGAAAGGCACACTCTGGACTGTGTGGCAGCAATGAGCACTTACGCTGCAAGAGGATTTCTCAAGTGTTGGTGCAAACGCCATGGCAAATGCACGTTCCAGGATCTCTTTGCCCCATCCACAGAAAGTAACAAGTCTGCTCCAGCCGTAGCTAAGGCAGCTTTGAGTCTTCACCTTAACGCGAACATCTTAACTCTAATTATCATAGATCAAGCTGTGGTGCCGCAGCTGCCTTTCCCAGAGCTCCGAGGAAAATGACCCCAACAGCACAACTGCTGCATCAAAAGCAAAGTTCCCTGCACCACTGCATAGCCAGGGAAGCAGCAGCAAAGCAACAGCGCAGTTGGCGTACATTTGTAACAGGACACAGCAGAAAAGGGAAAAAGAGACAGCTCACCCCAAGGGGAAAAAATGTTTCATCACATTGTGTGCTGCTTTAGTGTAATCTTTGTATTTTAAGTGTCATCAAACCATCTACTGACCTCATTTCTGATTCTATCAGTCTTGACCAAGTTTTCTTGATGGAATCGCAAGAACTGGTGTTTCCCCAGGCTTTAATGTGAAATATGCATACCAGCCCAATGATTTTCCATGTGGCACCAGTTTTATGGCTCAATTTTTCAGAAGCCACTGAAAACCCGCTTTCTAAATGCCAGGCTTTGAGTAATCTCACAAGTCACAAAGAGCACCCCAAACTGAGAGTCACTCACTTCTGAAAATGCTGCTCAGTTTTAGATCGAGCTCCAGCAGACATTTCTGCATGGGACTGCTGTAATATTTTTCATGAGCAAAGAGGAGAAGGCCACGACTAACACTGTATGATAGCAAATCTAGCGTATTGAGTCTTCCTGGGCAAAAGAACAGGCTGCACACTCGAAACTCCCTTCAGAGTGAAGGACAGTGTTGTAGGAGTTTCTGCATCAGCGGACAGGTCTGTGGCACCACTATGAATCAAGCGACTCAAAAACTGCAACATTAACGTTTTCTACGCAAAGTGAAATGCCGGTTTCTCAGGAGGAGCATATCTGGAAACATTTAGTAAGCCAGTTTCTCGTAAACAGCTATTTGTGGATCAGATTAGCTAACACGCTGTCCCCTGAAAGGGTCTGCAAGTTTATCTCAATTGCTGCAGAGAAATGCGTAAGCTAGCATCTCGCCGAGTGCCCGCGTTAGGAAATACACCCAAAGACTAAACCTACAAACTTCAGCACATGCACGCTCATTAGAGTGTGTTTGTCTCCAAGATACACATAGAAAAGGTCAAGAAATGTCACCATCTCGTCCACAATTTGGGACTTCCTCCCTCCCACCACAAGCCAAACAGTTTTGATTAAAGATCCTTGAATTCTGGAGGAGGAGAGGTCTATTAGGGAAGGGCCATGGAAACAGATGGTAAACAGGAATCCCAGCGTTTCCAACCCTTGTATTCCTGACATCGCACGAGTGACACCCTTTCGTGAATCCTGTCTGCAGGGCCAGCACTTAACTGCTACTGGCATAGGAATGGATGCCCCTAATGGAGCTTAATGGAGCTCAGACACAACGCAAAGCTGCCAAAGGCCACGTTAACATTCCCACTGAATGCCTAATGGCAATAAAACCAGCACACTGTTGCTAGCCAGAATACAGTAGGAAAAACCTAAGGAAACATCTCTGGTAAATCAGTGGGAATAGAGCCGGGCAGCTCCACCTTGTTCAACAGGATGTGCCAGTCAGCGTGACAGCAGTGCAATTCCAGGGGTGTACAGCCCTCAAACGCTGCCATGAGAAGAGGCACCACACACCTCCACACCACGCCTTGTCCCCCTATCACTCAAAGCTCCCCTGCAAACACCTGTTGTCCTGGGATGCAGCTGGAGCAGGAGCCATGTGATGCTGAGAATGGAGAACGATGTACAGGTTGTCAGTGTGAGGAAGATAGCAGAGATGCTGGGGCTGTAAATATTCCAGCTTCCAAGGCACTGGGCTCCCACAAGGAAGAAGGCAACAGGAACAAAAGGACCTTATGTCCAGTCTCCCTTCAAGTGGAAGGATGGGTGCTTGGGAAGAGAGGACCATAACCCTCTTCCACAGCAGTAGGTGTTGGCCTCAGCTACAAAATTGATTCAAATCAGTCTCTTTTCAGCATCTTTTTCTCAGTGAAATACTGAGAGGGAATAGCAGGGGCCACTTAAAAACTCTCTGCAAACACTGAAGAGTGGGACAGCACGGTAGAGCAAGAGAGGGAAGGAGTGTATCTGTGGCAAAACTGGGGCTCTGTCAACTTTGAAGTTGTCTTTGTGCCACTGAACAGAAACCTGAACGCTAAACACCCTTTCTCTTAATGACACCCACCACTTGGACAGGAACCAATTCCTTCACGCATACACAGACCACTTGTTATGTAGCTTGCAAGAAGCATAAACAATGAGCTGAGAAGAAAACCTTTGCAGCCCTCACAAACTGCGGAGGGAGGAAAGGCAATTTCCAAATTCAGCAGCAAAAAAAAAAAAAAAGAAAAAGAAAAAAGGGAAAAAGTGATGTTCAAGCATAGGCATCTCTCCTGGCACCTCTCTCCATCTCCCATGGATTTCCAGAAGAAAGAAACCTCCTTGCACAGCTCATCTCCAGAGGGCTGTGTATGGATGGGAATGCATTGCTTGGCACTACCTTGCACAGGCCTTCTTGAACCAGGGAAGACACTGTGCCATGATGGGGTATTTTCAAATCCAAGGTCATCTCTGTTTTGGAATTCCAGTCCTGCAACTGAGCTCCTGCTCTCTGGAGGCTTTTCTGCCTGGACTACGTGGGAATGGAGGTCTTCAAGGCCAGGCTTGATGAGGCTTTGAGCAACCTGGTCTAGTGGAAGTGTCCCTGTCTACGGCAGGGGAGTTGGAACTGGATGATCTTTAAGGTCCCTTCCAACCCAAACCACTCTGTGATTCTATGAATTTGAAGCCAAAACTTAACTTCAGGCTCTCTGGCTCCTGAAGATTGCCCCATCCTACTCACTCAGTGTACCCCAAGAGCTTGCCTGCTCAAAAGCTCTCTGCCACCTCATCCTGGGAGCGAAGGTACAACTGCCACAGCCACTGCAGAGCCCGAGGTGCTTTTGTCAAATTCAGCTTGTTTTTCTCCAGAGCTGGAGTAAGCTGTACTTGCAGGAAGCATCTTCAGAGCTGTTTTTCATTATGGTATTTACTGGAGTACATTTGTTGGTAAGCAAAACCAACCCACAACAGAGCAGACAAGAAGAAAGCACCAACCCACGCATCTCTCACTAAATGGCAATAGTAAAACCTGCAAACAGCCATAGACAGTCCCTCAAGCCTGCAAGCTCAAGCCGTGCCTCAGAGGAACACGCACCACTCCCTTGCCGGTGAACCCTGGGCTTGGCGTCCGACCTTCTGGACTCACAGGTTGTTGATAGGAAGATATGCAATATTCTGAGAAGGAAAGCAAATAAAGAGGATCCAAACTGGATCCTCAGCCTAGAGGGTAAGAAAAAAAAAAAGGCATTAATATCACACCGCTGTTTCGATGTCAGCAAATGACCAGCATTGTGCAGCAAGTCAGGCAACTGCTACATTTTCAGTGCTTTCTGACAAACTGAGTCACCCCTAAAGTATTATTTTAAATGAGAGTAAGGATCGGACAACTTTTCATCTCTACCGCTACAATACGCGGTGTCTACTCCAGGCAATACTGCTTTCCTGCAGAGAAATGCATTTCCCTTCCACCGTTCAATCCATCTGAAAATCAAGCTTAAATTAAAACGCCAGCCACGAGCGCCTTTAAGGAACCAAAGCTACACAAAGAAATTTATTAAAATAAACAGAAAACGGAGAGGCTTGCATGCAGTGCTGTGTCCCCCCAGACACAGACTAACAGGAAGGTGAGGGAAAGGGGGTACGATTCGGTCAGAAGGCAAACCAACCCTGCCTGGTGGGAGAGGGCTCTGCGTAGGGTTTGTACACCGGAGCACGGCACGTTCAGAAGCAGAAAGGACCGACAGCCCCGAGAACACGGGAAAGCCCGTCATGAGAAACCCAGCATGATGGAGGGGGCCTGTGAGGGTTGCAGTCACCGACACGGCGTGCCCTCAGCATCACTTACACGCCGAGACACAGCCCCTCGTTCAAACACTCAGTGGCCAGCACAAGCAAATCGAGGCACAGGCTCTTTCCCCAGCTGGGATTTACCTACTTACACCAAAGGGCAAAACCTTAGGTAGATGCCAACTGTTTACCACAGTAAACACCAAGTGATACAACAGCTACAGACCCCTCCTGACCCGGTGGGCACCAAGACAAGCAGTGATGGTGGCACAGCTCCCCAGACCCAGGTACATCAGATGCAGGGACCTCTGGCTTCAAAACAGGTCCTTGGATGGGAGCAATGTTCCAGCAGAAGCTCTGGAAAAGGAAACCTTTCTCTGCGGTA
Source organism: Eurypyga helias (assembly GCF_000690775.1). Classification (NCBI taxonomy): domain Eukaryota; kingdom Metazoa; phylum Chordata; class Aves; order Eurypygiformes; family Eurypygidae; genus Eurypyga; species Eurypyga helias. The sequence goes on from NW_010253354.1 coordinate 52,849, forward strand.
AAAATTATCAAATAATTTCTCTTTAATTACTAGTCATCTTTTCCTTAGAGTGTTACTCATTTCCTCCCTAACATGAG
>NW_010253354.1:52936-81639 GCF_000690775.1 Eurypyga helias
TTCTTTCTGCCGCATCCTTGTGCGCCTGTCTTGGGATAAAATAAAACACAGGAGTTGAGCAACACCATTACACCCTCAGAAATCTATAAAACAAGGCATTTTTAAAAGCCTAGCTGGCAATCCTGGTATTGTAAAAAGCTCCAGCAAACATCCCATAGATAAAACACACTGTACTTGAAATGATACTTCTGGAATTAGTCAGAGGCCCCTGGATGTGACACTGAGGAAGCAGGGTGCCAGCATCCTGATCCACCAGCAGATCAACTCTTAAAAATGACTGTCTGAGGTATCACAGGGGGATACATCTCCCAGCTAATACTTACGGAGCTGTGCTAGGGGTTAAAGATGCTTTAACCTATAGGTAAACAACAACATTCCTAAGTGGGGCCCCAAAGGAGTTGGAAATGAGTTATTTCAGGTCACTGCCTGTTCTTTTTCCCTCCTCCCGCACAGGTATAAGCCGGTATAACGTGCATCTTGCACAGAAGAGAAAGCTGCCCAGTGAACGCACTGGCTGCTGAGACTCACAGACCAGCAGGCAGAGGATGTCCACCCCAGAATACTGCACACAAGAAAGTCAGTCACCACCGAAGACTTGAAAGCAATTGCCAACAGGGCTCAAGAATAGCCTGCGCCCAGGGTTTCACTGCACTTATTCTGGGGCATCCCCAGAGAAGCCAGCACCAGGTTCATATCTACTGCAGCCCCCCCGGGTACCTGGGTTTGAAGGCCAATTTAGCCCAATGTCAGCAAGAGAATTTTGGAGCATTTGTAATGGTAAAACAACTTTTTGTTAGGCTTGGAGAGGATCAAAGCAAATGTGGCTCAAGAGACAACGCCTACGCACTTCGTGTGTGGTTAGCACTGTTTGGCTCATCACAAACTCCAACCCAACAAGCTGAGGTGGTTCAAGAAACTGGAAAAGGGGGAGGAGGGGACCAACCGCCACCAGACTTTGCTTCTGCTATGCTACAGCCTCTCGACGCTAGCCAGGGGCAAGGGTCAGTGTTCAAAGCAGATGCTCTGGATACAGGACAGTGAAGGAAGGGCAGGATGCGGACCCTGCCCTTGGAGGCAGCCAAGCAAATAAACAACTGGAGTGTCTTCCAGCAGAGAAACAGGAGACTGACTTGCGAGAGCAGGCGTAACGTGGGGCAACACAGTGCTCTGCAAGACTAAGTCTCTGATTCAGCTAATAGGGAGAAATCTTCAGAGCTGCTTAAAGGATATAGATGCTTATTATCCATTTAAAGGGAATAAAGGCCCATCAGTTTGTGTTTGCACACAACAGAAACACTCCTTTCAGTGTGAGCTCTCACAACATAACTGGGACAGTCACAGAAGCAATTCACTCTCTGTAAGGTTATTAATTCTTAGAATGGGACTAGTAACTTCTGGGCTGAATGAATGCTGCTGTCCAATTCCAGCAAGAGACCTCAGGTATGGAGGAGGAACAACATCCATGATCAGGATGCCAGAGTGGAGATCAGAGAAGCAGCTCTTTTCTGGAGGCAGATTTCCTGGGGCCGTGCCCCTGCTGCCTGTGGGATCATCAAGGCTCCATGCAGCGTGGTTCACTCACTGCAGCTTGCCTGTGGTGGGGGAATATCATGCCCACACACTCAGCAAAGATGCTTTGGCCTCTCAGCTGTCTGGCAACTGGGTTACAGGAGGAGACCCAGAGCTAACATTAATATTTTAGACTCATTTGTCAGAAGGGCACTACCTGCTGAAGAGACTGGTATCTGTCACACTGGCTTCCAAGAGGAATGAAAAAGGCATTCCTCACTTGCATCTTTGGGGCTTTCTACAGGTATGATTCAGGGCAGAAAGCAACTACAGCATTGCAGCACTCTGAAGAGCCGTAGGAACTTGCCAGTGTGCGCAGAGGGTTCCTCACAGACCACCCAGGGTCAAACTGAACAAGCCTCTACTGTGAGAAATCATCAGCAGGACCACATGCTGCCAGCAGGTCTTCAGTCTATAAACCCCCCAGGCTGCAAAAGGAAGAGCAGGCCTTCTGGAAAGTACTCAGGATGCCATGCAAACAGAAAGCATCCCAAGTCTCAGTAGTGCCAACTTCAAGCATTGAAAAAAGGGGTTAGATTTGTGGGGTTGGTGTAGAAATCAGACAGTAAAAGCAAGGCTGCATTCTCCTTAGAAGCCACTCAGGGCCACCTTGTCCAAGCTTTTCCCTGGATCTACCAGGGCTGAAAGTTTCCTCTGCTCAAAGCACAGATGCCCTGATACTTGCTTGATAGTAGAGACTCTGAGAAGGCGTTCCATGTTGCAGCAGTTCCAGCTACAGCACACCGCACGGTGACACTGACCCAGGCCTACTGCGGGTTGTCACTAAGCTAAAACACTGGCCCAATAGCAAAAATCCACAGGAAGTTGTACAGCATGGCATGGCATTTTCCACACCTTCTCAGGGAAAAAGAAAAAGAACTGACTTCCTAAAAAAGATGGAAATAAGCAATTCCATGTTAATTGGGGAGAGGTCATACTTGTCCTGCAACATTAAGGCTTCATTTAGCAAACAATTCATTTACTATGCAGCAATCCTGCTGTTGGCTTCAATATATTTCCATAGTAAATTATTAGCGTTCACATCTTCATCAAAAGCTCTTCTACACAGGCATGGCTGCATACAAAGCATTTCTCAAACCTGACAGAGCCGCAACAGCCTCCTTTGTTGGTTCCAGTCTGGTTCAATTCAAATCCCATCAGAAGATTCATTATACCAAGCACAGCCTCAAGGGAGTGCATTAAATATACCCAGCAAATCTATTCAGTTCTACGTACAGGTAAATATTTTCATCTTCCTAAAGCAATTAGCATCATGACAGCTAACTGTGCCAGTGTACATCATCTAATATCCCGCAAGACTTTTGTAAACAACTTTAAAACAAACAAACAAAAAATTCTTACTACATTTCTAAATCAGCATACCCATTTCCACAGCAAGTACAGAAGTCTGCGTTGCATTCTCTGGGGTGCAACAGTCACTTCTACAGACACTGGCTTGCTTCCTTCCCAATGTATTCTACAGAGCATTTCCCTAATGGATGGCTCACACTGGTTAACTACTTTGTCCAAGAAGGTACACACCTTATTTTCACCAAACGCTAGTAGAATCTTGGTGTCCAACATCCTTTGGCTCATTTAAAGCATCCAACTTTTGCACAAACTTAAGTTCTCGCCACTAGCACAAACAGCCAATTCAAAACAAACCAGTGTTCAGGTGGGAATTCTGACCTGGTTCCCCAGGCAGTGCTGATAGTCCAGCACTTGCAGACAAGGAATGGCACAAGCAATAGGGAAGAGCAGATGGACTGATTGCTGTGGCACTGACCATGAACAGAGGTTGGTGGGATTGATTCCAACAAGCAGATCCACAGTTTTCACCCACCTCCCAGATTGTCTCAGAGGGAAGGATGGTGCCCTCAGCCCTCCTATAGCCTCCCCTGGCCACTCACACAGCCAGGGCAGGGTGCTTTCAAGTTGCTCCATGCCCCTTTGCCAACAGGTTTTGACTCCCAAAGAAAGACTCCGGTGATAAGGACTGATGGGAGAGGCACAGAAACCTGGGGCACACAGCACAGCCCATACTTCAACGTGGCATCTTTGCCATCCCCTGGTTCTTGATAACCCCTTCAATAAAAGGAACACAGGCTCTCAGAGTAACTGTACAAGAAAAGGTAAGCAGGATAAAACGCTGCCGTGCCTCTGACATGAGGAACCAGCTGCCCTCACCCCTACTCCGTAGCTGGACAACGGCTGAACGGTTCAAAGAGAGCAGTATTGAACACCACGGATGGAAAGGTGTGTGGGGTTGGAAAAGGCCAGAGACCCTTTTCTGCTGCAAAACAGAATTCAAGCTCTCATTTCAGCAGTGGCAGAGTGGTCCTTCTTGCAGGCAAATCTGCAGCTATTCACAGGGGTTTGTAGGCTCCTCTTTTTACCCAACTGATGTAGCCCCCTCCGGATTTAGGTACCACAAGAAACAGCAGGTGATAACAATCCTCTTTGCGTGCAAAGGCCAGCCTGGGCTGAGGATGCACACACGTTTCCAAGCACCAGCCCCACCTCCCTCAGGGACGGCAGGTGTCCACTGACACCCTGTGAAAGGAGACGGGGTTTTGCTCAGCGTGTTTTTGCCCTGTTCAGCTTCAAGGCATATGGTTAATGAACGTGTGTGCACAGAGGGACTTCCCCTGAGAAAACACAACCAGAACAATGCAGAGCTCTATGTTGGAGAGGAGAGACGAGGCGGAGAGGCTCCCTCCATGTCTCTGTAAAGCCACATTTCCCTTCCTAGCACCCACTGCCTTCCCGGCAGCTAACATGTCAGAGCTCAATATCAAGGCAAGGGCAACTTTTCCATTTCATTCAGCAGCGTCTGGGCTGGTCCTTCACGAGACCATCCCCAGCTCCCTGCCCTTCTGCAGGATACGGCACTGATGCTTGCTCGGAGTGGGTGTGAAAGAGCTTTGGCTGCAGCAGTGGAAACCTCAACCTACGTCTCTGCCCGTTAGATGACCTTCATGAAAGGCAAAGCAGAGCTGCTTTCAGCTGCAGAGCAGCAGCGTACCTAACGCTCCTCTATGTCACATTCAAAGAGGGGTTTTAATTCACCACCCACGTTTTGGTTTGAAACTCAAATACTACAGTCAGAAATGGTTTCATATACAGCTCTTCAGAAGAACTCTTCCATAGATGTCACTTGCACTGGGCAGAGTGGTTTCAGACCAAAAAAAACGGTTTTAGCTAGGAATTAGGCCTCTCACTACATGGGTAAGATCAGTTTTATGACTTTGGCATTCAATTCCAATTTCAGCCCTGCCCCTGGAGACCTGGAGGAAGGCAGCTGGACAGACCCACTGCTGCCATCCTGGGGGAAAGGGATGGCTTTTGCTGACACAGAAAAGGAGAGTACACACACCAACCCAGAGTCTGAGTAAAAGCACTGCAGGAGCTCTTTTCTGCAGGTCTTAGAAAAATAGGAGCAGGCAACACCCTCCTGGCAGCGAGCTGGTGCAGACAGTTTCCATTTACTGGCTCTGGAGCCTCCGCTGGCATTAATTGTTAATTAATATAAATTCACATCTGTCCTATCTCCCTGACACATGCAAGATTCTGCACTCATCTACTCCCTATGATTCAGTCCCTTTATCTAAATTATTCTAGCCCATGCTTGCCGTTGGCACATCTTCCTCTTTTCACGCACTGTCCCATTCATTCACCTTCTGAGCCCTCCACCGCATCTCCCCCACCTCCTAAAAGCTGCAACACATGATCTGTCAGCGTCTCTTAGCAAAGGGTTTCAAGTGGGTTTGGTGTCTAAAGCAACGATTTTGCCTAAGAAACTAGATAGCTTGTTAAATCTGGATGATATCAGAACAGAGGGAAATCACTCCAAGGACAAACACCACGAAAAACTCCTCTCACATAAGTAGCAGCCAGTTAAGGCTGTGCATCAGTTCCTCTGCCTGGGATGGATGCACTGGCAAACACATCATCCAGAGGGTCTGGCATCTCTCTGCGGTCCCAGGCTCTGCTTTGCAATGCCTGCAAGGGTTCACTCTGCTTCTCTGCTTTAATGCGAAACTGTTAAAATTAGCATTTTGACTGGTGCTCTTTCCACTTCGGAAATAAACCCCACTCTTTTCTCATATCTCACTAATACAAACCAAACACACAGCTACAGTGTGCTCCTTCCTCTCCGGAGCCAGCGACTGGCCATTTCACCGTGGAGATGTAGCAGCTACGCTATCTCAGACACCATTGCTCCACCTCTGTGCAGGGACAACATCACCCTTTGTTCTCTTCTACATCTTCCCGCCCTTTATAGCACAATCACAACCAGGAGCAAAGCCCCACCGTGAGAGATGCTGCAGAAAGCTCTCAAAGCGCTGTCCCTGCAGCAGGATCTCACAGTGTGAAGCCCGGGACGAAGGGTGTGGGAGATGCCAGAAGCACGGGATGCTGAAGGTTACCCAGTGAGACCAGGACTAGGGCCGGTGCTTCACACTCCTGCTAAATGCAGCCTCCAAGCTGGGACTAATTCCCATTAAGGCTGACCAGCCTGGAAGGACAATACACGGTTCAAAGAACCTGAAGAGGACCGAAAGCTTGCAGGCTGACCTAGTGACTGCCCGCGGTGTCTAGCAGCAACCTCTGTGCTCCACTATGACTCCCCTCAGCCCCGTCTCCATTGCTGACTGCCCACTCTATGCAGGCCAGAGCATGAGCTCTGGGGGAAAAGTCTGGGGGCAGAAGTTCACTTCTCTAAAGAGGCTACGATCTAAGTTGTGAAGAGTCAAAATGCAGTCAATGTGGTCACCTGTTATCTCTCTGGGGAAACCCAAGACACTTTATCAGGTCACCAGCCCAAAAATAGCCACTTCCTGAAGAAAAGCCAGAAGTATATAAAGAAACTGCAAACACAGACCTTCCCTTTGTGGAGAATACTATTCACAGTGATTAAGAGATAGCCACATTCATATTCTTCCTTTTGACCCAAACTAGCACTTGCCAGGCAGGAGGCTGCAACACCTCATCCGAGTACCCTCCCATGGACCCTCGCAGCTCCGTGGATGCTCTTTGTCTCAGCCAGCACACAACAGCCATGGACATGGACACCATCAGCTCGGCTGCTGCAGGCAGAACAGCCTGCCAGCACATCTTTTCTGCATCTATGTTCGGCTCCATGTAGAAAAACTAGGATGATTTCCTGAAAAAAAACACAAGCTGCCCCGCTGCTGACACTCATTTAATCACACCCCTCGTTCAATGGCATTTCTATTTGGATCCTTCAGCCCTAGTTTTAGAGACACAGCTCACCCTGGCCTCATGAAAGATAGAGTAAGATCAGCAGGTCTGAAAGGGAGAACAGCTCACGGGAGATGCCACTTTCATGGACAGTTCTCTTGGAGATGCTTCCAGCAGTTGATGTTAGTCTGGGCCATATCCAAGCTGAAGTTGCTGGAGCCTGATGGCCCCCTCCATGTTAATCCAGAGCGTTTGAAGGCTGTGCCTATCGCAGGGACTTCCTCACAGCCCACCCCACATGCCTGATATGGAAAACCTCTTCCACCATCATGTCTTGCACTTGCAAGATAAAGGCCCTACAGTGACAAGGAAAGGAAGCCACAGGCAAAATTAAGATCCAGGACACAAAAATACATCATCTGCAGACAGAAAGGATGGCAGACACCATGGGACCAGAGCAAACAGTAAGGCACTGGAGCATGAGCATGGGGCTTGGCCTTCAGCTGCAGCGCGAAGCTGAGCGACGTTACACGCTCGCATGGGTGCACATAAAGGATGCGAGAGAGACTGGCACCTGCCTGACACGCTGCTGTCTCCTCACCTCACCGAAAGCTGCTGCCCATACCACAGCATCTGCCACTTCGCCCCCACTGACGCCAGCTCCTGCAGCCCTCCAGACTCGTGTGCACATACAAGAAACGAGAGGGAGCATGCCTGTGTCATTGTCGAGGTCTGCCATCACTCATGGTCCATCATTTTGCAAACACTTGGTCTAGCAGCTCTGGTCCTTAGGAAAACAGCTTGGAAAAAAAAAAATCAAGCACAACATATTGCTCAGGCTCTCTCCCCTTGCTAAAAAGACTTCTGCAACAACGTCCTCACAGCCAGCGTGCTTGCTTTCCTCCAGGCTGGCTGCAGAAGCAGCAGCTCTGGGTTCCTCTCTGGCCAACTCGTGCAGCCAGGAGAGCCTATCCAAAAGCTGCAGAGTGAGCATTAAGACACGGCGGTGGCACATCAGAGGAAAAGTCTAACGGATCATTCCACTCTGCTGTGGATCAGTGCCAAACGGAGCGTACCTTGTTTGCCTTTACACGTGGGTATTCTCTCACCCACATTGCTTTGTGGCTACCACATGCAGCCTGCCTAACTACAGCCATGGAAGGACACCGTCAAACATCGGGCTCCAGCTGGTCCTCTCTAGCCACAGGAAGAGTTGCTTCAAACTAAGAACTGAAGGCAGGAAGGAAGGAGTAGTTGTTAGAGAGCTTGGCCTCCCACCACAAGTGCAAACTTACGTTTTCACTTCCAAAATAAGATATTACATGCTCTTGCTTCGATGAAAGAGTTCCTTCTTTGGAGCATCACATGGTTATCTATTGCACAAGGGCCCCCACCAATTTACAGGTGTTATCAACAGGCCCATGTCAGAGCACGCTGAGGACGGAGTCACATCAGAAAGACGACTGTAGAAACGCTGGAATATGAGCTGGAATGGATGAAGAAAATCAGACATTCATAGACCAACTCCTGTCAAATCTCAAGGATACTACTGTGGGCTCAGCTAGTTCTCAGCAACAGCCAAGAGAAGTGCATGCCTTGTGAAAACATTTCCCCTACGCTCAGTTTCTCTGGGAACAGTGGAACCCTCCTAGCATGGGCCAACAACACCACAAGGTAGTGCAGATTTTTTTCAGAAAGTGAAGTCTGAGCATGCTCTGCGAGATGTGGGTTTTCAGCCCTCACTTCTGCATCTCAAGAGTCTCCCTTGTTTGGGTTTGGAGGTGGAGGATGTAGCATCTTGTCAACTTTCCCTCTTGCCCCAAGTAGCACTGTCTCTCCAGTTGCACCTGAAGCCAGATAATCAAATGGGGAGAATCCCACGGAGGTTCTCTCAAAAGAGAGAATACGAGGAAACAAGCCCCTTGTCAGGCAGTCAGAATGGACTGCCCTACCACCACACTGCAGTATAGCATTAAACCATATCCCCTGTGCTTCCCCCAAATTCATAACCGAGCTAGAACAAAGGATCTCAGCGTCTTGGGATACAGCAGATCTGGCATGTTAACACTTACCTTCTGCCTGTCAATCTGTCAGTGAAGTTTCCCATTCTTCAGCACTGAAATCAGACACCATATTTCCACTCATGCATTAGATCTAAACACATGGCCACCTCAAAAGTTGGTTTGGCTGCTCAGGACATGAACTATGCACAGAAATACATCCCCTCTTTACTGCCAAGAATGAGTGTCAGTTACGAGATACCCACATGATTTGGGCAGAGGGATGTTATGTAAACTTCAACTCAAATTCTATGCCTTGCATAGTAAAGGCTTGGGGCAGAGACCATCCTGGCTGGGTCTTCTCCCAGCTTCTTGGAGAGAAGCTAGGAACACGGGCGCAGTATCAGGAACTGAGAAAGTCCTTGACTTGGCACAAACATTTCTTAGCAACAACTAAAAACATCAGCGTTATCAATATTCTTCTCTGCAGAAATCCAAAACAGCCTCATACTAGCTAGAGTGAGGGAAGTTAACTCTATCCCAACTAAATCCAGCACACCGATAAAATCCAGGTCTGAAGTAAGCTGAGGAGGGAAGACCACAGGTTAGCACCTTGCTTTGTTATCTGCAGAGAAGAACCGATGGGACTTGAAGAAGAGACCACGGGAGGCTGGAACAGGCGTGAGCTGCTACCCCGGGAAATGGTGCATATTCCCATGGGCAGTGGGTGCCTTCACAGACATTTCCAGCCGGGACCTAAGGCCATGTGGTAGCTCAGCAGCAGGCTTGGTAACCCTACCCGAGCGATTTACCCTCAGCTACCCCAATGTCCACGCTCCCTGCGCAGATCTAGGAGCAATCACAAATGCAATGGGTGCTTTTCGGAGCAAACCTGCTCCTGCTCAGCACCCGGCTCCTACAACTACCATCCCCACTGCTCTTGCTGGGAGTTTAGAACCTAACGACATGAGGCAGAGGACAGGAACACAGCAAAAGGCCAAAACTGCTGGGAAAAGGACATAAGTTTTGCCTGCCAATTCTTGGTTTCCACAGAACGGGAGAGGCAGACCTAGTTTCATCAGGGCAATGTGCATTTCAACACCGGGTTATTCTCACCTGCACCAGCAGGAAACTGGGGCTTTTCCAAGTAGCCCAGAGGATTTACACCCATGTTCTTTAATTAAAAAAAAAAAAAAAAAAAGGTGCAGCTAAGTCCCTCAAGCTATTTTGAACACATCAGCCCCAAAGGTGTGTGAGGTTATTATTTTCAGCTGCTGTTTTCAAATTTTCTGACTTAATTCTCTGAATCGAACTTAGATATGAATCAGCCTTTTCTACTCAAAGGGTATTCTGCTGTTAGGACCATCATAAACACCAACCTACACTTTACCCTCAGCCAGAGAAGACCTTACCTACTCGTTTAGAAAGTTCTAATACTAGGAGAAATCTTTTGAACTCCCTCCATTCATGGAAGTTTACTGGCCTGTATATTAGAAATGTTTGTGTTCTCATAAACCAAGTTAAAATTAAATTGCAGACCCACCTGCCAGACAGTTGGGGCATTAAAAATACCTATCACCAGCCAGCACCGAAACCGGCCCAGCTGCTGTCTGACTGACAGGCTTCCTCCTGGAGCAGAAAAGTATTTGTTTAGCAGCTTTGCTGTGATCCAACGAAGCAGAACACACCCAAAGAAGACACCAGAAACGGAGAAAACAGTCACTTCTGCCACACGTGAAAGAACAGCATTGAAATGAGATGAGTGCAAAAGCCTTGTGATGCTCTTGAGATACAAGGAAATGTAAACTACCAACAGGCTGGAGCAAATTTCATCACCCGAATCCCTGCAGAGTGCTGCAGACCAGCCCACACCCTCTGCACACCCAAGGAAGGAAGGAAGGAAGGAAGGAAAACCCAAGGCATGCTCCACATTAGACTCCATGGCAAAGAGCCATAGCCACTTGCACAACGATCCCATTGCATTTAACAACCTCAAACACGGCTTCAGACACAGCCCAGTTCCTGCCCTGGACCCGTTCCCTGTGCTTCCAGCAGACGGGATTGCTCCCTTCACACATGCGCTTGCCTGCTGTGCCTCGCAGCCTGGCAAAGGGGTTGTTTCCCACCCCCTTCCCGAGTCCAGCAGACCCTTTCACATACAGCTGCTGTTACAGTACATGCCCCCTATAACCTTCAGTACTTTACAAACTGCTCTTCTTACTAAATGTGGTCATTTCATGCAGTGTGTAAGTGCCTACAAAATTCAGCTAGAGGTGTCCAGCACCTTGAAATTGCAATGCTCCAGCACGGGCAAGTTAGTTATCAGCACGTGAAAGCCCGCTCAGCTAGAGATACAGCAAGGCAAATGAAGAGATAAGTGAGTAACTACTAATATAGCATTGCTAACAAGGTAATACAAGATAAAAATCTAGTAACATCACAAAATAACATACTGCTCACAGCAGGGATAGCCTCTCCCAGACTACAGTCAATACCAAAAGCCTCTGCAGTAATCATATGAACAATAATCATAGTAATCGTATAAATGAAACTGCTAACACACCGTTTCCCAGTGCTGAAACCAGCACAAGGAGAAAGTTACCATCACCCCTGTGCTGCAGAGGCATCTGAAGGGTGGTTTCCACTGGAGAATCTTGCACTGCTGCAAAGAATTTGCTAGTCTGTGGCTAATAAGCACTGTTAATCACTATTCCCACTCTAATAGTGCCCACACCTTCGTAGGCTCTGTCTGTTAGTAGCTCACATCCTCCTATAGAGCAAGCGGAACCTTTCTGTGCAATCTAAACTACAGAGATGATCTCCATGCCCTCTTCCCTTTGCTTTCTTCCCATTCAGAAATATCAGCTTTGTTAAAAATAGAAGCTAGACATACACAGAACAGATATCCTACCTCACCATAACTGGTCAAGGCTCCTGACCCGGCAGAGTATGCAGAGAGATTCGTTACTCCACAGAAACCACAGGACAGTTCAAAAGGCAGTAAGGTTCGTAGGATATGGGAGGTGGGGAGAGCTTGCTCTAGGATGCGGAAGGCAGTTTGCTGCCCGAGAAGAACGCTCCAGCCTCCAGCATCCTTCAGGAGGGTTGGCCAAGGTGGTGGAGCCTGGAAAGTTTCAAGTGAAGAAGTGACAGCTGGTTATTTACCAAAACACAGCCCAGCTTATTCTGGAAGGGAGAGGGGGTGGAGAGAAGAAAAGGAAGTCATCTCGTTTTCTTATCGGTACAACGCCGGCAGCTGTGAATTGAGTGCTTAGAAGGGGACAGGGGAGGGTAACCACCACGTGCGTATGGTACGTGACGACATCTGTCTCTCAGTTTAGAGGCAAAGCTAAAGAAAGAGAAAGAAAACAGAGCGGCTAATGGGCAGTTTTGTCCCACGGAGCTCCTGTGTCTGAACAGCACTTCCTATGAATTCTTCGTCCTCCGTGCAAAGCAAGAGAGATTTCTGCTCCAGGCCTTCCGTGCGGAGAGACCCTGCTGAAACAGCAGCTGGGAGGGCAGAGCACCAGCTCCTGGATCCCGGTTCTGCTCCTGTGGGGAGCAGCATTGCCACACTCTTGCTGGAGGACACTCAAACTTTTTGCATCCCTGCTTGCTTTTTGGATTTCCTGATTTCAGCTTAAAAAGCAGTCCCTTAATTTGGCTCTGACTCAGCTCCTCTGCCCTCCAAAGCAGCGTTCATAACCCTGACGGGTACCTTACCTCTCCACCCCGCGAGCTCTTTGGGGAAACATTCTGCCCTGCTCTCCATGTTAAACAGCACATACTGCCAGGCCCCAAAGACAGCCGTGCTTCAGGCAGAAGCGTTTCTACACAGCCCTTTGGAGCTAGATTTTTCTGGACACTTGACAGGAGCATGTAGACCACATAGCTGTCAAGGAGACCAGTCTCCTTATTCAGGCATGGAGCGAAACAGTCACTTCCTGAGGGTGATGCAGCACAGAACCCAATTTTCTCCCCTGACTAGACAGGGACACTCATCTCAGCCACTCAACACAGGTGCCTGAAGTAGATGGCCAAAGCATCTCAGCATGTCCAGATCCAGGATCTAACATGGAGAGATAGCAAGGTTTACAGGGAGAGATAACATCTTTTATTACATCAGATGAGATAACTGGAAAATGCAGACAAGCTTTCAGGCACACAGACCTTTCCTCTGAGCAGTCCATGGCAGAAAGAACTTGTGTTCTCAGTCCCACAAGAAGTCAAAGGTTGCGGTGACAGAGGACAACTCCATTCTTTCAGAGTCTAAAACAGCCACCAATCTTCCTCTCTTGGCTGAGCAAGCTAGGGAGGAAGACCACAACACCCAGTTCTACCAAACTTGGGACCAGTACAGCTCTGCAACTGCATGACTGGCCAAATAGTTCACTCCTGCCTAGTCCTTTAACATCCTCACATCACCAGCTTCCTACAGCAGGAGAAACAAGAGCTCAGAAGGCTGTCCTCCTGCGGGCTGGCAAACAACTAAATATACATCAATCAAGGTATTAAATAGCTGGGAATGTGGCTGCCTCTGCAATCCTGAGTATTTAGTCCATTATCCCACAGACACTTAGCACAATTATGGTTGCTCTGCGGCTAGCCTTTAATGTGCCAACAGAGCAGCTGAGGCGCAGAGGAGATTAGAGATCAGGAACAGGCTCAACCACAGAACTAAGCCCAGCACTCTGGAAGCCCCATCTCCCTGCAGTGAGCTTGGAAATGCTGGGCTGGACTGGGGACGGCTCCCGCAGGGCCCAGCTAGCACAGAAGATGGAGAGTGAACATCACAGAGCTTTGCCTGCTTTTACAGTTTGTCCCCATGCAAGTGGCTCGCAGAGCAAGAGCTGGGCTTCTCACCCTGGTAAAGGAGGAAGAGCAGCTCTTACGCTCAGGAAGGATGCTCCATTACAAGTCAGTAGGAATAGGTGAGAGCCCCAGAGGCAGACTCAGAGCAGCACTCCACCTTCCCTTCATTCAGCTCAGTACTACCTCTGCACGCTCTGCTGTTCCTGCTGCGCCAGCTACGATGGGCAAAAGGGAGGTGTCCGGACTAGAGACAGAGCTCCAATGGTTTCTAGGTTAACTGCCATAAGACATCAGCTGGAGCCTTGCTTCCTCGTGCCAGCATTGTATCATCCATGACAATGCCACCGCCCTGAACACATGCCATCCTGTACAGCAGCCACCGAATGGCACCCCAAAAGATCCTGCCATAGTTGCCAGTGAATTTGGTGAGATTCCAGCGTTCAGAAACAACCAACTTTTGCTCCATCTTAGAGTGAGCACAGGCATCACACACTGCAGAGATGTCAGAGTAAGAAATATCAAAAGCCATCTCTAGCAGGTACGCCGATATCCCAGCTTTACGCAGCTGGAGCCTGTAAGAAGTGCTACTATAGACAGGGAAAGTGCAAGGAAAAGTGCTACTACAGACAGGGAAAGTGCTGCAGAAGAGCATTGGAGATGCTCACTCAGCCATGAGGCGTACATGCATCAGCACTGCCCACAACAGCCAGGCTGACAACTTCCCAGCTTCCCTCCTTGCCTGCACACAAACCCAAATCTCACGTTTTCAATGTGAGGGGCAGCCCATGGGGCTGATTTTGCACAAGGGCAACTCCTTGCTTTTCCCTGGACAGCCGCTCAGTCCGCTATGAGCATGCACGGCCCTGCTTAGTCCTAGCAGGATCAGCTGGATCCCACGAGGGATCTCTGCACAGCCAGAGCCACCACCCTGCCCACACTGCTGCCTGCTCTTGCAATCCACACTCATCCCACATCCCCGTGCCTGGTCAGACGGAGAACAGCTGCTCCTGTGCAAACTGCCCACCCTCGGCTCGTGCACTAGGGAAGACTTTCAAGCTCCCACAACTCCAGATTGCCTCGAAGTACCAGAGAGGCTTTGCATGGCCGTTCTGCGCAAGGCTGTGCTGGCTCAGAGCTCCTGGCATTGCTTTTTCATCCTTTCACCTTTCCTCTGGGTCATTCCCTAAGCTCAGAGATGTGCTTTAAGTAAAATGCAAGTCCTGGAAAAGCAATCCTAAACCATGGCTTGTGGCCCAACTGCACAGTACTTACAGATCCAGGAGGGCTCTGTATCAGGGATGTTTCTGTGTCTCTTCTCACAGAGACCAGTGCTGCACTGGCAGGAAAAGGAAGACTCTACACAGCACTGAAGCCTCAAAAAGCTTCTGTTCTGTCTCTGGGAAGGGCATTGCTTGGAATTGGCACTCAAGCTCCCTTCTTACCCCTAGAAGACAAACAAAAGGCAGACTTTCCTCTGAGACTGCCGTATCAGCCAACAGGCAAACTCTTCCAAAGACACTGAAAAAAATATCCAAGGAATAAAACCGCATTCTATCTCTCTCTGTGTCATCATTGCAAGGCTGAAAGCACCACTGAAACACAAGCTGTGTTCTGCCAAGGAAGAGCTGAACTGGCATTTAACAATCAAGGGCATCAGTGATTTCACAACTACAGCAGGACTTTCCTTTGTTTACTGCCAGCGCTTCCGTGCAAACCTGGGCTTTAAAATACACACAAGTTTCCTACTTAACACTCACACACTCTTCCTTTGCTCATGTAGGCAGGCAGCACTGCCTGCCAAGGGTCAGACATCAGAGATGCCAGAGATAACAGCTGCAACGGTACAGCAAAAAGGGGAGAAAAAGCAGGTTACACTGTGCTGACTCTCTGCGGAGCTGTGCCTTCCCTTTCCACAATACATACATCCTAATGGATTTAGATGTACCATCCACGGGGCTCTTCCGTCACTATGGCCTTGGAGCTCAGCACTAGAAGCAAACCAACACGGGACTAAACCTTTTGTCTCATGAAATTCAGCAATGTCCAAACCGCATCAGTCCCATTTACAGAGACCAGACATTTATTCCCTTCCTCTGAGTGGTATACACGGTAGCAAAGCCATCCATCTTCCAAGCCTACTAGGAGCTATTGCTACACAGCCCCTGCTCCCTGCAGCTTCCACCTTGCACTCTGTTGCTCCTGGGCGGAATGAGCCAACCTGCCGCAGGCACATGGAGCGTGACCACGCAAGAGATCTGTCTTGCAGGGCTGGGAGGAGAACGCTGAACAAGGAGACGCATCTTTCTTCAGCATCACCCAGACTCACCGATGTCAAAAGTCTCCTGTCAACTCAGCACTGGAGAAGAATCTCTAATTGGGCCTTCAAGATGCTGTGCTTAAATATAACCCCCAGGACATTTACCATTTGAAACCAGATTGCTAGAGCTAGAGCTAGCTGTTTGCATGAGATCCCACGCTGCTTTCCTCAAGCTCTCTCCTCTACACTTCATTAACGTGCTTTGTTGCTGCAGTAAAGGATTCTTCAGAGCTCAAGCTACATCCCAGCTTTCTCATGTAGTCACTATGTGACATTATCATGCTTTCCATTGCTTTTTAGACACGGCTTCATGCAGAAACCTGTTCAGTGTTCCCTTTGCCCCGAACACGCTTGCCAGAACGCTGCCACAAGCCACGAAAACCCGCAGCAACTGAGGCAAGAGCCACCTCTGGGATAAGTATTTGTATAAGCTACAGAGAAGAGATGGCTGCCTGCCCTTACAGGAGACACTCACTGCCCAAACACCGGTGAATGAAGAACGAGTGACAGGAGGTGGAGAGATTGCCCTGGCTGCTGCCACAGCACCTGCTGCGGGACCTGGTTGTCTGTGGGGTGGCTCGTCACACGGCGGGACCGCATGCAAACACCCTGCACCGCTGCTCGTCCCGAGATCCCCACCTGGCTGCTTTGAGGCACTCATCTGAAGCTCATGGGAAATTCCAGCCCATTTTCTCTTGCACTAGTGTGAAGACCCCTAATTCTGTGGTTTATGCCCAGCTCTGCTAAACACCAAACTGGGGGCTTAAAGTTTGGAGAAGCCTGTTCAAATCCTGGAGATGCACTGCATCCCTCTTCTTCCAAAGGTCATGACCAAAACCTGCTGATTTCAACCCAGTCAAACACTTCAAAACTGCCTTCCTCACTAAATTATACTTCTTGAAATACGCCATTTCCTCTTCGGTTTGACCATCGAGGTGACAACACCGAAAGTTTCCACTGCTTTAAAGCAACAGCAGCAACAAATACCGACACCCCCGCTCCCCAGCCCTCCCCAGAGCAGGACCGAAACTGGTCTGAGGCACAGATGACAGCACGTGGGAGGTTGGTTCAACGCAGAGAGCCAACGGGCATTGTAATTGCAGCACATCCTCCCCTTGCACAGGTTGGAATGAGCCCTGGCTAAAGACGTGCCAGGGAGTGGGAACTGCAATCTGTACTGCAGGTTATGGCCAAAGGGCAAGGAACAGGCTTGGAATGCATGTGCAGGTAGACTTGACCTGCCATCTTGCAAAACAGCCCCCCAGGACAACCCTGAGCCCTGCTGTCCAGGGAAAGGCTTAAGAGAAGGAAGTCAATGGAAGGCTTGGCAAGGCCCAGGTCCTGCTGCTGCCCAGTGGCTAGTGCCCAATGGCAGCCCCTGGCCAAAGTGCCAGCCATGGCTGTTGTAAGTTCCTTTGCTCCATCTGGTGGTTAGAGGGTTTTGAAAGCTGGGCAGAGCAAACATGCTGCTCCTTGCATGGCCTGCCCATCTTCTGGGCTGTCTGTCTGGAGAGGTTGAAGAGAAGTTTGGGGTGAGATGCTTTGGTAAGTGCAGGGAAGCACTCGGAAACAGCAGAAGGCTGTGGAACACTCGTGAGAGGGGATCACTCCCGCACTGGACAACCAGGGTTGTTGTGAGGGTGAGAACCTAAAAAGCCATTAGGCAAGCCTGCAAGGATGGCAGAAGGGGAAAACCACATGGATGGCCCCCTCCTACAGCAGCAATCCCTGGGCACTCCAGAGAAATGTTCTGAGAGCAAGAAAAGCAGCAGCGGCAGGGCCAGAGTTGCTGCACAGTCCAGCACCTGGCAGCATCATTTGGCTCCCACCTTTCACATTGGATGATGGGAGTTTGATAATGCTTAATCATTCAGACCTGGGCTACTGGAAAACAAACATGCTCTATTCAGCCAGGAGTAAAATGACTTACTGTAAGGACGATGCTAAGGGTGGAAAAACCCTGACCCTTTCTCCCAGGAGCAGAGGAAAACCAAAACCAGCCTCCAAAGCAACACAGACAGCCAAGAAGCCCAGCAGCTTTCATGGTTAACCAGGCCCTTCCTCATTCAGCAGGTTCCTCTCCAAGTACCGCAGTGAAATAAGTAAATAAATAAGGTGATAAGGAAGCAAGGCAAGAGCAGAGCCTAGGGTGAGAGGGACCACATGGGTGGCCTTATGTTACAGCATCTTGGCTTCCCCAGCTCCCTGCCGCTTGGCACCAGGGCCAGCGGGAGGGCAGGAGGTTCCTGCTGTGGTGCCCCTACCCTGACATGCCACCTTTGCCTGCTGTGATCTGCCTGTGCCCACAGCATCACGTGCGTTCTTGCTGAGCCCAGAAATCCTCAGCTTTCAGGATTATATAACCCGACGAGCTAATTAAAAACAAGGAGGTTTATTTCAGACGCGGGCAGGGTGACAAGATAAAAATATAGCCCATAGCAGGTCCATGTCCCCTTTGAAGAGTCGCCAAGGCTATTTTTTACCTAGATGTATCATGAAGAATTGGAGAGAAAAAAATACCATGGCTATATTTAGAATTTAATCAGTGGCAGGGCTTGTTACACTTCTTAGAGAGGAGACACACAGAAATATTTCAGGAGGGTGGGAGGAGGGGAGGAACAAACAAACAAACAAACAACCCCCAAAAAACCAAACCAAGAACAAATATAGCCCTGGCAACTACCTTACATGGTAGGGATGCTGCTCAAGGGTGTGAAGGTGGATTTTTTGTTGTTATGAAATTAAATCTTTGTCACCTTCCCACCCTCTTGAAATCCCCCAGGCCAAACAACATGTCCCGAGGGATTGGCTCTCCTCTGCCTATGTCAAGTATTCATAGTTACCCCAACTCCTGGGACTGTTCAAGCTGTCCATTTCCTTGTCACAGGCTGCGGAGGGGAATGGCAAGATGCATCAAACCATGGCTGAAGGAGCTACCAAAGTTCTAGCCTGCGAGTAAGTTGCCCGTGAGGGAGCATCTAGCAGAGAGCCCCAGCACAACGGCTGGTGATACTGCCAATTGCTCACTCTCCCTTCACTGTGAGCACATTTTCCATCAGTTTCTCAGCCTGGAATCACTCTGTTTTTAAAAATACTTCAAAAGCTCATTGCAGCAGGAGGAGAGCTGCCCATTCTAATCTCTTACCTGTTTCTTATTCATATTTTTAGGGCTGGTATTTTACCATCGGTTTGTCAACCCAACCACTGCCTTTTCTTGGCACCCGCAGCACCCATCTCAAACCCATCTCAGTGTCAAACCAGACAGACAGCCCGAGCTGATTAACCCTGCTGGCCCTTACCAGCTCCCGCTCTGACAGAGGAGAGCTGCACCCCAGAGGAAGAAGGAAATGGGATTATTCAGAGGGAAGGGGGACCAAACACCCTGGCTGGCACAGGGCAACTGGAGGGGAAGGAAACCAGCTCCTTGGTGGTGCTGCCCAGGCTGCCCTCAATCCGCCCCCTTCTTCCTTGGCCCGGTTAAAATAGCCAGGGAAAAACTGTTCCTTTGAAAACTAACTGGTACATTCAGTCTGAGCAAAAAGAGAACTTTCAAAACATACCATTTTGGAGGGGAGGGGTGGGGGAGCCACATTCACTTAATGCCCCACAGATGTGAATTGTAGTTTGCAGCCTTATTCCCAGTTTTGCCAGCACAGGGACGGAGCTGGGGAGCAGCCCAGCGTAGGAGCAAGCTGCAGCTCAGTGGTTTAGGGGAACGTGGCCAGGTACAAAGGGCTCTCTGGCCCAGCTGACTTCCCTCAACAGATGGGGGACAACCTCTCCCTTCCTGTCGACTGGAGGGGCAGTGGTTCTCCACTCTGACACAGCTCTCCACCCCCAGTACAGAGTGGCACATTTCTTGTTTAGCATCTCCTCACTAGGAAAAGCTTCTCCCTATCAAGCTGTTCCGGTGCGAGCTACTGCAAGCCTGAAACATAAGTGAAAACATCTCTTTTGTAGCACCCACAGGAGGTTAGCAGACAGCTAAACAGTCATGGCACCATCCAGATAAATCTTAATGCCTGTATGTTGGGAATGGGAGCAATTTCCAGACTTTACTATCCTAAGGTCGCAGGCAGGTTCTTGCTCAGCTGGATAGGAAAAAGGAAAGGCTGAGGTTGCACAAAAGGCCCCTGTGCATCAGTAGCAGAGTTATCTTCTCCTCCAGATAATACAAAAGGTGATGACAAGGCATGAAGATTGGCCTGGGCTGTAAGGAAAGTGAGGACACAGCCTGCCTTGGCATGGCAGTGGAGGCTGCTGGCGAAAATGCTGGAAACCCGCACAGCAACTGGAAACCTGCATAAGAGGGACCATGGGGAGCTGCACACCAAGCCTGCCTGCCCTTGGCACATGCCTTTCCCTGCTGTCGGTGCCTTGTCTCCCAGGTGAGCAAGCCATCCCGCACCTGTGCTTGAGTTTTTCCTTGGGAAGATCAAGGGACACCAGCCACAGTTACTACGGGCTGGGAACCATCCCCCACCAGCTTCATGCACAGGAAACCTCGAGTAGATACTTGCTACGAGACAGCCTCTTCACCTGATAACATAATCAGGGCAGTTGCAGCCAACACCAGCCCAGCTAGAAAACTCAGCTCACCCTCTCCTCCCCTAGTGCTTCTTTCGACACCAAGAAGCTGTAACAAGCAAGATAACTCCTTGCTGCAAGCGGCTTCCCCAGGGCTAAGCCCTGACGAAGGGTGCTGTAGGCAGCGCTGCTGTGATTCGCCCTGGGCACGCACGCTCCTGCCAGCGGCCACGGCACGGGTGCCAGCCGAAGGGCTGGGGCTGCAGCATGGGGACACCAAAACCACCCCATCGTTAACAACCGTGAGGGCATTTCAGAGAAGATGCAGCAGAGGATGAGGCTCGTGTTTCTCTCATCCGCGTGGAAATATCTGGGATTTGACACAGAAAATCTCCTCCAACACAGTGTCAAGGGGGGGCTGCAATGTACAGCCCACCACTCTGGTCCTCCCAAGGCCTGAGAGCCCGACGCTTACAGCACAGACCACCCTGATGGATGTTTTCACTGCAGCTGGATCACAGCAACATCCTTTCCACTGGGATGTCCAGTGGGACCTGCCTGGGACATCTGTGACAGCCACAGCCTCTGCTACAGGCGAGCAGCAGCTCAGAAAGCCCAGGAGGAGATGCTGAAGTGTACATCCCGTTCAAGCCTGTCCCTCAGCCACCGCAAGCAGGCAGAGGTCTTTGGAGAGCAACACATACAAGCAGCAGCATGAAAAAAAACCCCACATATACAGGAAGCACACAGTTCCTGATTTCCAGCTTGGTTTAATGCAAAGAATTTCCTTCTTCCCTCCAGACTCACGCAGGAAGCCTGCAAACAGACCAGCCCCATAATTTGATTAGGCCCCATCCTACGCACATTTCCTGGAACATGCAATTGGACTGCAGGAGCCACTTTCCATCCCTCTCCACCACTCATAAGGTAGCAAGTGCAGCCCTGCCTAAGCCACTGCTTTTTTGTGCAGGCAGTAAAAAAGCAACAGAATAAATCCATTCCTACTGCAGAAAAAGGATTAATCAGTGCTTAAAGAACTGCATCCTTAGGAGTACTTCTCCCCACACACCTCCCAGAAACCTGTTTTTAGCTTGGAAATAGGTATTAGCTGTGTTCATCCCTCAGGGCAGGGGTGGAAACCCAAATGTCAGCATTTAGGAATCAGGAACTGAGCTTTTAGTGGGTCATTGAAGAACCAGTGGGCATCTACACTGCAAGGGTGGGAGGATGAACACCACAGAGACACTGTGGAGGTAGGAACTAAATCAGTGCCCCAGCTGGGAGCAGAAAAGCTCTCAGCTATGGGTTCCCCACTTGTAGGACCCTCCTCCTCAGGCTGCTGGTTTGCTCATGGGGTGACTGGCACCAGGGAGAAAGGAGCCCTTTGGTTAGGCCAGTCCTTTTCAAATCGAGGAATATGACAAAACCCCCATTACAGAACAAAAATTTTCACTCTAACTGCCTTAAATGGAGTGAGGGATAGGTCCAGCATACAGTGGTCAACATGAAAAGCCAGCCTCTGGCAAAAGCTCTGTGAAAGCAGAGGGGAAAGGCCAATGCCCACCTTTTTGCACACCAAAAAGCATCTCCAGCTGGGTTCTGGGGCTCACGCATGAGCCAGACTTTCTGTGGCCATGCCAGCCGTAGTGAGCTTTGTTCCCCCTTTTCAGAAAGCCGTGGCTCCCAGCCACAGAGCCAACACCACACGCCGTGGCCAGCTGAGCCATCCTTGGGGAAGAAGGCTCTCGATGGAGGGGCAACTCTGGGGGCAACCCTGCCCACACCTGCTAGCTCGCTGGCAGTGGTCACACAGCTCCGGAGCAAGATCCGCACCTGGACACCGGGGAGAGTCCAGCTGGCTACTGCTGCTCCGCTGGCAGAGCTCCATTGCTCCGTGGAAGCACAAAGCGCCAATTCATTCCTTCAGGTGCCTCCGAGGTTCCCGAGAAGGACTATCTCCTAGAAATCCGGTTAATTTAAACCCTGCTGGAAGCACCAGCGAGCAGCTTTGGTACCACCCAGCCACAAAGGAAACTCGCCCTCAATACAGCTTTGGCAGTACGAGCTGGGAGACCGGCTTGCTCTTCGGTGCGCTTTGCCTTACCCTGCCGCTGCAGACAGCGAGGAATTCTCCTTGGCAGCCTGCAAAAGAGATGCAGCTGCATCCGAGAAATGCGTTCCAGGGCCGAGAGCGCTTCATTTGTCTTGGGACCGTAACAAGAGCAGCTCACTCTGCCTTGGGGGAAACCATAGGACACTGGAAAATCACCAAGGGCCTGACCCAAAAAGCTCTCCTAGGCAAGGCTAGCTTTCTCTCAGCGAAACCATTAGCCATTCTTATTACCTCACTAGAAAAGGAGAGAGAGCAGTGCATTTACGCATTTCGTGACCTGCAGTAGGGAACTCACCCTATCTGGAAATAAACAGTAGGCTGGGAGCAGGTAATTGAAATGTAATTTAAGTTGCTGCCAATGTTCTCATCTTCATTTACCAGAGTAAAGCCTGGTGAAAAAGCATGGCTGCTTCTTTCACTAATACAGCATTTCCCACCTCTCACCTCCCTACCCATCCAGGCGGATGTGTATAGGCATTGCACAAAAGCCTTCGAGCTTTGATTCTCCTGTGCTGCTGCTAACAGAGCCTGTGTCCAAAGACATCTTCAAAGCCTGGCCAGAGAGAGAAAAACCAGGGAAAATCTGAGCCAAGACTCAAGTGCAGCAAGAGCAAAGGAGGGGAGCAAAAGGCACCAGCTGCCTTGCTGGGACGGTCTCGTGAAGCCTGGTTCTGTGAGCAAGCCACTGCAAAGGAAGCCAGGGCATGAATCCAAGTGCTGCTGTGACCCGTGTCCAGCTGCCCGGGCTGACTGTCCCTTTTAGTGCTGGAGCTGAGCACAAGTCAGCTCCAGCGCCAAGTGCTGAAATCCATGGAAATGAAGAGCTTGCAGAAAAGTGCCAGAGGACGTTTCTGAGCTTACCACTCGGGTCCTGCACTTCAGAGACACAGCAGCCGTGGGCTTGAGCGCGCCCCTGCCAGCAAGATCCACAATCATCCTGGTTCCAGCCACTGTTGCCCTAAGCTCTGCCCATGAAGTGCTGTTGATGAATATCCAAGATGCCAAAACACTGACCTGGTTTTGCTTCCTGAACCAGAAATTACCACATCCCCACCACCACCCAAGTTGCCAAAGTAAGCAGCTATTGCAAATACTTAAGGTTAATATTTACATTTGGATTCAGTGCAGGAAGCACATGTCTTCTCACTGGTAAAGGGACTGGGAAAGCTGGGACAGCAGGCTCCTCAGCTGGTCAGGGGACTGGCACTGTGTTTCTTGTCACTGCAGCACGTGCTCAATGTCGGACAGCAAGCAAGGTCTCAGGATCCAGCTGGATGCATTTGATGCCTGAGACGCGCAGCAACGTGGCCTGCACAAGCGTGGCAAACCATCTTGGAGAAAGCACATGCAGGGCTGGCAAATCCCGGCTCAGCCACTGCTTCCCACCCTGGTCGCTGCAGCAGCCCTGCTTACGCTAGTAATGACAAGCGAGCCCAGACATCAAAGGGAGCCACCCACGAGGGAACCACCCGCAATCACTGCGGATAAAGTAATTCAGCGAAGCAGTAAACTAGGTTTTAAAAAGGTTCATCTGAACGCAGGGGAAAAGTTGTCAAACAAATGTACTCAGCTCAGGATATGGGATACCACTCAGCAGCTCTTTGTCAAGCCTGCTACAGAAACGGAAGCATTTCACCAAAGTACCAACCCCCAACACCATCAGCCTGCTCATTCATTGCCCCACAAGCTGGAAACTTGGTCCCTCCAGTCTCAGCGTTCCCTTCCAGGGGCAGTTTCACACTTACACTGCTGTAAGCTACATGTTACACGTTTAACTCTCCAGGACTGGAGGCGTGCAATCCAGCCCGGCTCCCCGGAGCTGCAGGGCAGCATCTCGCCAGCCCACTCTGAGCGTGGGGAGACCAGCAGCCAAAGGGGGTTTTTGCACAATCACCGCAGCTGGGAAACGCACCCCGGCCCGTTGTGGCCCTGGAGCTGACAGCATGTTGCACCTTGGTCTGGGAGCCAAGACGGGAGGCTTCTCTCACACACACACAGGCAGAAACAAAGGATAACTGCTCTGTACTGGCACCGGCTTCACCGGTGGTAGCAATACTCACAGCACCAGAACCACAGTCCAGAGAGCAATGAGGGAAAGGGCCTCCGTAATCTATCACGCACAGGCACCAATTCTGTGACAGTACCACTCAGCGCTGAATCCTGCAGAACTGAGGCAACCCCTGCTTTCGAGACAATCAGGCTCCAGAAGCTGGCATTTACTCATTTCCTCCAGACTTTCCCTTCCTCCCGGCCACAGCATCCCAGGAAACCTGGCTGCAAAGAAAAAACCTGCCCTGCAGACAAGGGCAACGCACAAGCCAGCTGCCACCTACAAGTGCTCCACACACCGCGCAACTCCTTCCTAGGAAAATAAACAGGGATCTGCAAGCCACTCGTCAGCAACGGGGATGTGGGATTTATCCCCCAAGATCTCTGCGTCGCAGCAAAAGGTCTCTAATCGCACCCGGGCAGCAGAGGAGGGGCAGCAGTTACCCTTAGAGCCCCGGGGGCTCCCACCACTCCAGAACAACGGTGAATTCTCTGTCCTTTGCTGGGAGAGGGTGGCATGTCCCTGACCTCCAAACCTTTCCTGCAGTTGAGAGGTCACATGCCAGGAAAGCTGGGAAAGAAACAGTCATTCTTTCAACAAGCTGTTTTTAAGAAATAACGCAGTAAGGCCCTGGCAGCAGCTTGGAGCTCAGTATGTGCAGCAGCTTTGGGTTTCAGGCTGATGGCAACAATTCTGTTTTATTTATACAACGGGGCTTGATTCTCCCTCATGTCACACAGGCGCACGCACCCCCGCACTGACCCATGCCCACTGCCTTCCAGGCTGTGCCCCTGCACTCACTAACGTGGCCTTCAGAAGGCTGTAGCATGGTGACCAGTCCTTGACACCTCTCCCCACAACATGGCATGGCCACAGGCTGACTAAACAAGTCCAACACAGAGAAAGAGGCTTACTTCCCCTTCCATATGCCTTCCTCGAAAAGAATTAGCACACACACATGTCCTGGGGTGAAGCTGTTCCTCTCAGCTAGGGAGTCACCCCCCTCTCCTCCACAGATACACTCCCGTGCAGGGAGGAGGAGAGGCATTAAGAAGTGCCCAACACCCACCACCAGTGTTACCAGTCCCAGAGCTCATAAACTGTGCTTCCCACGAGCTTCTCAAGGAGAGCATCAGTTGTTGAGACACGTGCTTATCCAAACGGCTCTCACACTGGTAGTCACACAGCCCGGGAAGAGGAGCGAGGGTGAAAAATAACCCTTGGGTCATGTGCTGGTTTGGGCTGAGATAAGAGTTAGTTTTCTTCATAGTTGCTAATATCAGGCTGTGTTTTTTATTTGGGCTGAGAAGAGAATGTCAATAACACTGATGTTTTAGTTGTTGCCAGGCAATGTTTACATTAAGCCAAGGACTTCTTCAGTTTCTCATACTGCTCCTGTTTTCCTTCTTTCTAGAGAAGAAGCTGGGATGCAGCACAGCCCAGACAGTTGATCCGTCATGCTCAGTATACGAGCTGAGGGGAGTTGGCTGGGCAGGGAGTGTGGGAATAGCTGCTGGGGGATGGATTATCGATCACCAAGTGGTGAGCAATTGTTGCATTGTGCATCACTTGTTTTTGTATATTCCTTTATCAGTAATATTATTATTTCCTCTCCCTTTGATGCTCTATTAAACTGTTTTTATCTCAACCCAAAATGTTAGGGTTTTTTTTATTCTCTTCCCCATTCCATGGGGGTGGGGGGTGAGAGAGTGGCTTCGTGGCGCTTAGTTGCCGGCTGGGGCTAAGGCATGGCAAGTGATTAGATATATCACTCTTTCACTACAAGCTTGGGGCTTACCATGCCTGCTCCAAAAGCCATTCTCCTGCTCCAGAGATCCTTGCCCCTATGCCAGGACAGAAAGGAATGCAGCATCCTTCAGTCCCAGCAAATCCTCTTGAAAGCTCAACTGGATCCTACCTTGTGCCAGTGCTATGGCAGGGAGACAGTCATGGCAGGTCAAGCACACCCCAAACCTGAGTGACAATCCACAGACACACTTGTATTCACACCAGCTCCCAGGATTTTCAGCTGCTGACAGCCTTGCAGCAGCCCACTGATGCGAAGCACATACACCGCCACAGAGGTGGTCCCTGATGAGGGGAACCAGCACCCTGGTTGGGATGGAGCTACTGAGAAATCACTTCCCCACAGACCCCCTTTCAGCACAACAGGCCAACTGTACACTGATTTTCAGCAGCTCCACACCACCAGCCTTTGTAAGGCAGCCTGTAAGCCCATTAATGCCAAAGTGCCCTTAATTCCAAGGGTTCCTTTGCAAGCCTGAACGACCTGCAAGAAAGGATGCAGGCACGATGCTAACAGCACACAAAAGAACCACTATTTCATACTTCATTTAGGCCTTGCAGTGACCATCCCTCACAAGGGATGGCTCCAGCCTCTCAACACCTCAACATCCCAGGTCTCAGTGGATCCACCTGGGCAGAACCAGCCCACACTTTGAGCCAGAGGCAGAAGAGCATCAGCCAGGGTCCAGGTAGAGGAGAAAGATGCCATACAAATCTGGCAGGCACCCCACACGTTGCTAGGCAAGAGGAGAAAGGCTGGGGCCAAGCCAGCCTTGCCACAACGTGGGGGAAAAAAGGACCCGAGCAGGTTACAGAACCAGGAGCAGCAAACCCAGCACTCCAGTGCGCAGGTGGAAAGGATGGGGGCAACAGATGCTGGAAGCAATCAACCCCTGGCACAAAAGCCAACGCGCACAGCTCTGACCCCTTCTCAGCAGTAGTACTATTAGTTAGCCAGGTTTCTCAGGACACCTGAAAGGGCTGAGCTGGCAGCAGCATTACGACCACTTCGCGGTCCCTACAAGCCTGCTGCCCTAGGTAACTGCGCAACAGGGTAGAGCTAGCAAGGTCTAAGCAGTATAGACAAACACTGACTTGCCTGTGGGCACAGAGAGTGCTACCAGAGCCGAGAATGAATCATAGAATCATAGAATGGTTTGGGTTGGAAGGGACCTTAAAGATTATCTAGTTCCAACCCCCCTGCTATGGGCAGGGCCACCTTCCACTAGACCAGGTTGCTCCAAGCCTCATCCAGCCTGGCCTTGAAGACATCCAGGGATGGGGCATCCACAACATCTCTGGGCAACCTGTTCCAGTGCCTCCCCACCCTCTCTGTGAAGAATTTCTTCCTGATATCTAATCTAAACCTCCCTGTTTTCAATTTGTACCTGTTACCCGTTGTCCAGGGTATGAAATCCAGGGGCCCCAAGTCCCAGCCCTCTGGTTTTTACTCCATCATCAAGCACGTTTCGTAATGGAACGTGGCACCGCCCAGATGAACGCTGCCTCTTCCTAAACTTCTGCACGCTCTGAATCAGACTGTCACAAAACCCAGCTCAGCACTTTTACAGGAGAGACAGCCGGTGCTGGATGGCAAAACGAGACCCGAAAACCCGTAAACCAACCAAGCCCCTGAATCCTGGCGTTGCAGGAACATGCATGAGGAGAATGTGGAGTTACTACAAAGTCAAGCGATGGCTGTGGGAACCCCACTCGTGACCCGCCCGTGATCGGTGCGGTACCAACACCAAACAAGCACTCCCTGTCCTGTAACCGATCCCGTTTCTCAGCTCGAAGTGACCGTCAGCTGTATGGCTGCTCCCCAGCCACCACCCTCCTCGGGGTTTTTCAAAACACACTTGATTTCGAATAGCAACAAACGCTTTGTTCAGGTCACCTGAAAGCTGTCCCTGTGACAGGACAGCCAAGAGTGAAGAACCCCCAAACCACCTACTAAGGAGCCCCCCGGCACCGCAACACGGACGAGCCGTGCACGCGACCCGGTGCTCGGGGCTGGTTGCCAAACGGGCTTGGAAAGAGTTGGTCCATCAGATGGATATTTATCCTTTTGGGGCAGAGAAGGGGGAACCAAGATGGGACGATGTCCCCAACTCTGCTGCCACCCAGAGAAAGAGACCGAAGCTTTGAAGCCGCTTCTTTGGGCGAAACCAGGGGAGGCACACACAGCACACCAGATGCCCCAAAGCATCTTTTTTTTTTTTTCAGCTCGGAGGGATCTTTCGAGCAAGTTTTAAAGCTGGGTCCCGTTTCGGCGTCCCCTCTTCAGCATCTCCAGCGCAGGCG
>NW_010253355.1:0-17022 GCF_000690775.1 Eurypyga helias
AGCCAGAGTTAAACCATGACACTGGGGAGGATTATCTCACTCTCTTACATGAAGTAGTTTTTGCTGTCTCTGCAAGCCAGTTACTCTAACCAGGACGCAGAAGTCTTGTTATCCTCAATTTGCTAGTTCTCTTTGATTTTTGCAGAATAGAAGGGGAAAATAAATGGTATCCTTTGCTCTCCTGTTCATGCAAGATAGGACGGTGACAATTCAGCCTTAATCATCTCCCTGACAAGTGTAACTTCACAGAAGCTGAGTAAATAATGACATTAATGAGTGGTGTTCACATTTAAAGCTGGAGCAAAATGCTTATTTTATTTCCCTAAGTTTATTAGTTCTAAATGTTCTTTTATGCAAGTGCAAGAGAATAAATGTTGTAACATTGCTAAACTTTTAATCTACTTGGCATTTGCAAGCTGAGCTTTGTGAAAAAGCTGGGAGGGTCCCTGACAAAAGGGACTCAAAAGTGAAGAGCCTGTGCTCTGTTTTGGGCTGAGAAACTGGTTTTACAGGGTCTGAGATAAAAAAATGCAGTTATAGTACTGAATCAACCTACAGGCAGTTTAACAAGGAAAGAAGGGGGAATACGTGCTTCGTGAGTGTTTGAGATTATAAAATAAAATATAAGCTTAAAAAATATCTTTTAGATTATGGAAACCCTGTCAACACTCCAGTAAACCTAAATATAAACTATGCAAGTGAAGGTGTAAATTGAAAATGAAATTGGCAACAATGATTTAAAGAGATTTGGGATTAATTATTTATGCTGTTTACAGAACCCAAACCCCTCCTAGGTCTTTTAGAGAACATATAATAGACATGACATTTTTCCTTACTGATCCCTGCCTTCCATTCTCCTTGCCTATCATTGTCATCGTAGCCTTAGATAAAGAAGACGTGACAGAACTTTCTGAATTCTTTATGTCTATCTCAATATTCCATCGTGTATTCCAGAATATGTAAAAGTATCATTGGAAGAATAATTAAACAGTCAGAACAAGACACCAGTTTGCTCAAAGGTTTTATTTACCTTTGTGTGTAGCATATAAACTCAAGTGTGTTTAGACCCTAGGTATCTGCAGAAGTCATTTTCTAATTATCCATTTACATTCAATTATGCCTTTTGTAGACTTCACTGAAACAATTACCATAACCCAGAGAGCAGCCTTTTAGGTTGCTACACAAAAAGCATGGTATTATCATTCACTGTTAACAGAGGCAAGCGGAGAAAACTGCAACAAAAATAACAGCAACCTGCTCTTGTGGCTTTATTTGTGGCAGTACTGTTTAAAGGCTCCCTTGTGTGAAGGTTAGTTGCTGACAAAGTTCCAGATCATCAGGAAAGTAAGGGAATAAATGACACAGCTAATGGATGAACTTGGATATTCTGAAATTTCAGACAGACATACACACAAAATAAACTGGAAAGTGCCACAAGGCAGGCTGGAGGCTTGTGAGATTTTGTTTCCTCTGTACCATGAACCAGTCAGTGAGTTTATGTGATGCATACACTCCACTGAACCTAACAAACTAAAATTTCAGCCCAGTCAATTACAGGTTTAAAACTGCAATGTGTTGAACAAGAAGTAGCAAGGACATGACATAATATGAAATACTCTTTATTCCAATTTCCCTTCTCTTTGAAATAAAGGTGTGGAAATAAAAGCAGAGGGGCCATCTGCATCTGCATATAGCACAATTAGTGTGGCAGTCTAGGTTCTAAGAAACATCCTCTGAGAGGATGAACAGTGTTGATGTTTGCTGACTGCTGGCAGTGACTATATCATAAACCCCCACCTTCTTCTGCTTGGGCTTCTGCAGCTTGTCTATACAGGCTTGTTGTGCTAACCTACCAACCACTCTGACATTCCATGTACTTTTTTGGTAATATAGATGTAACAACGTAATTTTAAAAAGTTAATATTCGAGCATTTCATGTGTTGTAAGAAACAATGAAAGCTGTTGTTATCTGTAGTAATGAGTTAATTAAAATATTCAGTTCTTTGGAGCTGCCCATTTTCTCTCTCAAGATCTAGAACTGGGTCCAATGACTCTACTGGGAGTGTTGTGTTTTGCTTCAGTGCCTGTAACCCTCCATGACACAGAGAAAGGTAAACATAAAACATATATTTTAACTCTTGTAGCAGGAACAAGGCACAGAAATAGTTCTCTCTATTGGTATTGGTTAGCTAGTTGTAGAAAGACTGTTTCCTCTACACACTGAAATACAGCTGCTTTCACTAAGGGCCCACTAAAAAACCAGAAATATTCTTATGGATAGTTTTTTCAGTATAAAATATTTTCTTTTGCATCATAAAACAGAGTGAAAGGTGGACCCATAAGAGCTTTCTTCATAAAAACTGTTTGTGTGGCTAATCATGCTGTCGTATAGTAAAAATCACTGGCAGGTGGTATAGACCCTCTGACTTTTTTTCAGTTGGTTGTCACAGGGCAGGTAGCTTTTCCCCCATGGAGAATGGCCCTCCAAAAGCTACTGCCGTGATGTGCTGGCTAGACAAAGTAGGGCTCTGTTTCCATAATAACTTCTACTCTGTATTCTGGAACAAAAATAACTAAGGTAATTCTGTTATGTAGAAATACTGCCTGGGGCTATATGAGCTCTGTGAGCTTTCTGGTGATGGAGGTGGGAGAATCCCCATGTGTGGTCAGTCTGTGACCTGGATTCTCATCTATGACTGCTCTCCAATTAGAGGAGAAGCAGCAGTGAGGTCTAGCAGGAGACAAGGAAAAGGAAGGTCTATTTGTGAAAGGCTCCTTTTACTTACAGTCAAAGATACATACTTCTTTTTTATAGAAGTTTTACAAAACTCCTTAAAATAACTGCAAGCACCATCTTGCAGATGAAAAGAAATTACCATTTCTATTTCATGTATTAACACCTATGTTCTGAAAAATTTCTGTAGCATAAAATGAGAAGTCATCTAAATCTTAGTATTGGAATTTAGCCTGTGATGCATTTTAGGAGGTTCTACGCATTTTTTCAGTAAGAAAAACGTCATGTTCCACGCAATGTAGCATGTTAATTTGCGTTAATGCTGGAACAAAGACCTTGTCATGTTTAGAAACCTAATATATGTTTGACACAATCAGAATTATCTGTCATCTATGTGGGATTTTTTTCCTGGCATGTATAGCAAGATAGGTGGTCTACAGAACTCAGAAATATTGACTGAATACAATCTTCCTCATCATACATCAATTAAAATAAAAGTATTTTTCTATTACTCATGAAAAAAGAGAAGAGAAAATCACACAAAACAAGGCTAATAATAAGTTATAATGATACACATTATTGAAATATCTCAAACATAAGCAATGACATGCTAAGTTGAAGTAATAAATTAATCAGGAGTTCTGTAAATATGAGAAGACTACTCTTAGCACTGTATAAGGAGAAAAAGTAACTATGAAGATTGCAATGCAATCTCTTAGTTTATAGCTAGGACTGAAGTGAGACCTAAGGACAATGGATTTCAACAGAACAAATTTTAGAAATAGGCAGGAAATGATGGATGGAATTGAATGATTTTGAGTAATGGAGAAAAATCTAAAGTGTCTAACCATAAATTTCTTAGGCACAAAGATTATGCATACCACCTAACAATGCAAAAAGTGAGTGGTGGGTATTATTCTGTTCTTTTTTTTTTTTTTTGGTAGCCAATGTAGATGAACAGGGAAATGAAAAAATGACCAACAGTAAGAAAGATGCATACAGTATGCTAAAGAAAGTACAGGAAATTATTCAACACTGGAAAATTTATTCAGAAAACAATAGTAGCTGGGGCAGAGATTGAACCAAACTTGAGAATTCTGAATATTTTATTTGCCTTAGATTATAGAATTCCCATCATATTACCTGAATATGAACACCCTAGTGAATAATTGCTACTACGTTGCAAAAAACCATTGTCGTAGCTGGTGCTACCATTCTGAGGATTTTTAGGCATTCAAATCAGGAGGATTTCACTCAGCTAGTAAAGAGCTCGCTTCAGTGCTTTCAAGACTGTTTTTAAAGCAGTAATATTTTACATCAGGAACCTGCCCAAGAGATGGTACAAGCCCTGAATTTCTCAGTGCCCAGACATGAGACTACATAATCATCCTTTATCTTGTTCTTTCTCTTTCATTTGACTGAAGAATCTGGATTTATATTTTTTCCCTGTAGAAACTGAGTGAAAAGAGGATGAGATAGAAGAGGTTGAAGGGTGTTACCTTCATGTTATATTATTTTTGCTTTTTAGACCATCCCATATTTGGGGATTAAGAGATTCTCCTCTCTCTTGGATCTCTAAATCAGAGATTTAGAAACAGAATTCAACCAGTTAGAATATTTTAAATTCAGACTTTTTCTATGGGACATTAATATTAGATGCCATTGATCTGTTTTATATGTATACCTTAGAATATGATGGGCTCATAATGTCTTCGGTGCTTACTTTGGGACCAGCGGATTTTCTTCTCATTCCTAGTGCATTTAGATTACTTCTATTTCCATTTTTATGCTGATATATGGATGTTTTTTGCTTATTCATTGGGACATGATTTAATTTAATTGGAAAGGACTTTATCCTAGTTCAACAGTGAAAATTTGCTGATGAAGTATTATCTCACAAGATCAGCAGTGCTACTGATGAAATATATTTTGTTATGAGATACTAATTTTCAGATGACATTACATGATAGCATTATTGATAGCCACTCCTGAACTATTTACCCTATACTCTTCTGAAATCAGTTTTTCCACAGAAGTACTAGGGCTTTAAAGTGAGATTAGGCTTACTGGTTCACACCAAGCTGTCTACACTGCAAATAACAACAGGTGATCAGCAGGTGCCTCTCATACTTAGTGACCCTTCCCTTTTCTTGAAGATGCATGATGACAGCATATGATAACTCATTGCACCCATGTGCCATGCTGTTGAACAGAGAACAAAAAATAATAGTAATAAAAAAATTACTTTCAAATTAATGGAACAGATACGATAGATGACAGAGTAGGTAAATGCAATGCATACAGAAAGCAGAAAGACAAGTTAGTATTTAGCACTTAAAAGAAGTGCAGTTCAACTAAAAATTCCAACTAAAAGTTGGACCCATCTCTGGCCATGGCTGAGCCAGTCAGCAAACAGAGTGGAGAGAGGAGTGGGATGTGAGAAGGACAACCAGGCAGATCTCCAGGTCAGTGAGGAAAGGCTGGGGAGGAGGTGGGCCAGAGTAGAGTTTCCCCTGCAGCCCATGGTGAGAGGACAGGCTTTGCCCCTGCAGCCATGGAAGGTTACGGGGGAGCAGAGACCACCCCTGCGGCCCAGGGAGGCACACATGCCGGAGCAGGTGGCTACACCAGAAGGCTGTGACTCAGTGGTAAGCCCATGCTGGAGCAGCGTGCTCCTGAAGGACCACATGCCCATGGAAGGGACACGTGATGGAGCAGTTAGAGAAGAAAACTGCAGCCCATGGGAAGGACTCATGCCAGGGGAGTTCTTGGAGGACTGTCTCCTGTGTGAGACATGGCAACAGGGGAAGAGTGTGAGGAGTCGTCCCTCCTTGAGGAGGAAGCAGAAGCAGAGACAATGTGTGGTTAACTGACTGGGAAACACCCATTCCCCCTCCCCCAGTGATGCTGGGGTGGGAGAAGGTAGCCTGGGAAGAAGGGAGGGCTGTGGGATGTTTTTCAAGATCTGGGTTTTTTTCCTTCTCATCATCCTACTCTGGTAACTGAATAAATTGATTTTTCTTCTTCAAGTCGAGTTTGTTTTGCTCGTGACCATAACTGGTGAATGATCCCTCCCTGTCAGCTTCAGCCGATGAACCTTCCCTTGTATTTTCTCCTCCACTTCCCACCAGGAGGGGGAGCAAGCGAGCGGCCGTGTGGTCTTTTCTTGTCAGCTGGGCCTAAATCATTACAGCACTATTGCTGTGAAATTGTAGTGAGATGATAAATTGTATCATTTTTGGAACTATTCTAAGTCCCTTTTCTATGGAGTTCTGAAAGATCACAACAGAGTATAAAACCTCCAAACAACGCATATGAAATGAAATAAATTATACTGAGACATTCATCAGAGCTATATGGATGTCAATTAATACGGGTTTTCTTCCTGTAGAAGACAGCACTTTCAGACATTAACAATGTAATAATCCGAGGTCCATCAACTCATGCTATATCAACACATTACATTTCAGTTTCCATGAAACTCTTCCACGAGTTGTTGAAATGCATCTGTGTGAAATAAAATAACTGAATTTTGAACCTAAATGTTCTCTAAACTTTTTACACCACTGAATTTTTTATATCTTTATATTCATGTAAGTATTTGATATTTTTACATAAAAGATTCCAGATTTTAAGGAGCTCTGTATTGTTCACAGTCTTGTGAACAAGTATTAATATCACTGTAGCTGATCAAGAACACTGGGAATTCTGGTACTAGGGAAGAGTTTAACACAACATTTCAACACCTATCATCAGGTGTGTTTGATAAGTTTTATACGAAATAGGTGATCAATATTTTTTGAAGAATCCTTGTAGTTCCTTGGTTGCCCGACCTCTCCACAGCTAAGAATTACTCTGCTCCTCAATATATTAGAAAAACTAAGTTCAAACTTAATATTGCAGAGTGTTGTGAATTTGTAGGCAACTTGATTAAACAATTAACACTTAGAGTCCTTGAGGAATTTTATTCCTTTTGTTTAGTAGAGTCTACTCTAGGCTTTATGGATAAAGATTTTGTTTCCATATTTCCAGGCTAGTTGTCTTAAAATTGAACCCTTTGGCTGTGTTCATACTAGCAGCTTAAGCAAAGAATTTCTAGGCACACTAGAATATAAAGCTTCCTGGCTCCTAGTAGTATTTTGAGTGGGCTGCTAACACTCTCCCCTTAGAAATCCTTGTCTTGGTTCAGGATTGAGGAGGTGTCCTGGCATAAGGTGATTTGGATCGGCTATCTTCCTATAATTGTAAGTGATTTCTGTAGGGTTGACCTTAGTGTCAGAAACCTGTTTCATGACTTTTACCAGTATAAAAAAGGCCTTGGAGAATAATTGGATTAATTAAAGTGGTGTGCAATGTTGTTATATATAAAACTACTCACTGTGATGTGGACGCTCAAATGAGTGTTGTATTACAGCTACCTAATTGTGAAACCATATCAGGCTTAGAGTGAAATCTGCAAAACTGTAGATACTCCTAACTTAAATCCATTGTAGCCTGTTCTTTTTGTCATGATCTTAGCATGGATATTCTTACACACACCAAAAAAAAAAAAAACAACCCAAAAAAACCCCCACCTGCACAGTCAGCTTCCTTCCTTGCTTTTCCCTTATTCAAAGAAACTATACAGGATGTGGAAGGTGTTAAGTTCACATGCTATTTCTCGCTGAGGTGAGCAAAGGTTTCAATTTGAATTGTCCTAGAGAAGTATAGCTATGAGGCTAGAGGTAGCTTGGGGGTTGGGTTATCTCAGACTACTGTGTTGAAATTCTTCAGTTCAAGGTGCCATAAGAATAGTAACTAGAACCATATTGAATGCCCTGCTTACTGACTCCCACTGCAGAATGTTAGTTGTCTGTTGAGGCAGGATGAATGACAGAAATAGGAGAGATCAAGGGAAAAAATCTGCTTCTAGTTCTGTAGGGCACTGCTTCAAAAACAAGTCCTCCACATTCCATGTTAAGGATCTAACGAAGCGATACTTTCACTGGATAATGTGGTTCAGCAAAAGATGAGGCAGGTTTGGACAAATATTTTTGAAAATACCTGTCAAATATCTATCCCTGTAAACAAAATTGTATTGAAATAAAGTTTTATAATGCTGCTTTTATTGAAGACATAAGGTAATTACAGTATGAATATATGTGATATTGTATATTTACACAGAGTTAAAGTAAACCTGAACAATACAAGTTGTGTAGATGTTGGATTTGTATGTCTAGGTGTTTATGTACTTTTATTAATGCCACCCTTCGTAGCTGAAGCTTCACTAAAAGCCAATGGGATGTAGGATGCCAGGCAAATCTGTTTAATGGATTTAGGGTCACAAAAATTATAACAAATAAAGTCAGGCATCTGAACAAAGAGAAACATTGTAGCCAAGCTCAAGTTGTCTGTTGAAATGTTTATGCTAGTTTGTCATTACATTGAGGATATATTGTATTATTGGGTATTCTAAAACACAATGTTTTCTAGAGATGGTGTGGTATCATTTTATTATTCTTTACTACAGCTAGATGCTATAATACAGTTCTAAAGGCTAAAAGAAAAGCTGTAATAATGCAGATCGTGAATACTCTGGCTTTATTTTTCTATTATTATAATTTTAAGGAAGACATTGCTAGAATAAAAAGGACACTTTAGTTGTTTAACTTCTCCATTTTTATTAAAAGTATTTTGCATAATATGTATCTTATATAATATTGTAAATTATTTTGATTTGTGTAATATAGTAATTAACTTAGACAAAGTTTAGTTTAGTAGTAGTAGCATTAGTATTACAGTGTCAGTATTAGTGTTAGTATTGGTAATGATGATGATATTGTTATTAGCATCATTTTCTTTTGAATTATTCCTTTATAAGAATTCTTACTGTGCTTAGTATTACATTCTACATTACTTCTCTGGATTATATGTTGAAACTCACATTGTGCTAAGCATCCTTGCAATGTGGTCACAATAATATTTCTTTGCAATTCTTGTAAAATTTGACTTTCTTGTAAAATTTTACAAGAAAGTAAAGTTTGTGTATTTTCTGCATGAATGCTCTGTCTTACAATTCCTGTAAAAGACTACTGTATTTTCTATAGGTGCCAATGTCTTCATAACTATGAAATAAATATATTTACAAGATCTATTCACTGGGAATTCTTATCGATTTTGATTATGGAAGAGATGGAAAAATTTTAAGCAAGTATTATTTCAGTATCATCTGATATTGAATGTCTATGAATCTAGCAGATTTTTAGATACCTATGGCTGAATATACGTACAGTAAACTTTTCAGAGGACAAATAATTAATATTGCAATAGTAGTGTAAACAATGTTACATCCTAAATACGTAAAAAGACAGGAGTTATCTTTTGTTAGACTGCACTTCCTTAGGCCCTGAAGAAATATTTGCATTTTTAAAGATGCATCTGTTTTCATCAGCTATATTCCTACTTGGTGTAGAAATGAGGCCAGGCACAAGAGATGTAGTGTTTTCTAGGTAGCTGGCATGTAACATATATATTTTTTTGGACACTTCCATGAAAACATCACAGCTTCATGCTGGCTGGTGTTTACGGGACTTAAAAGCGCTGTTTTTCAAAGACTATACCTATTTCTCTTTACAGCCATAAAGTTATAATCTTCATCTTCTGAAGCATTTATGAGCTTCCTGAGGATTTTTTTCTGACTGTTTTTAAATATGCATAACCTGGCAAAAGATTTGATTATCTGTTGCTTGAGACAGAAAAATAAAAGGAAACATGGGAACAAATCGCTAAAAATATACATTCAAAGCTTTGTTAAAAGAAATACTTAGGAGTTCTGAAATTCTGTCAATAATAAGGACTTTTCATCAAATCCCTAGGAGTTAAAGATACATAAGTCTGCTTTGTTCACTTCTTATTTCACCTTTTAATCCAGATGTGAATCAAGTAGACCGAGATGTTTATTCCAGAAGTTATGTAACACACACACATCAATGCTAAATGATTCACTGTTTTTCTACACGACTTATTCGACTATTAAATGTTGCTTCCTACTAGAAAATTTCTATAGGTACATCTGGATCTAAACTGTATTTGTGTTCTGGTTTAAGCCTGTTACTCATCACCCCACAGATATTTTATTATGTTTTGATGCAAAAAAATTATCTTTCGTTAATTTACAATTATCTTGTGTTATGAATAGGCAGCATGCCTAAACCCTTTCTGAGGTCAAAGAACAGCAGTGTTTGTGGTTTGCATACACCATTTGCATCAAAATCTCCCACATAATGCCAATCAAAGCACTTATTTTTGCAGCTCTGATCTTTCTGGCACCTATATGACTTATAGTTCAACCTACAAGAAAGTAATTTAAGTTCATTTCTGACTGTTAATTCAACATTGAAGAAACAGAGTTCTAAAAGAACAGTAAAACCACAAAAAATATTTAGCCACTATTTCTGTGAGTTTAATCTAAATATAAATGAGGGAACTGCAACAAGTGTAAAGAATTTCAAGATCAAATGTTGCAGAATATAAAAAGCCACAGAACTCTCAGTAAAACTTTCATCTTCTTTTAAGACAAAATATCCTACAAAGAATTTTTACCAGCACTAAATATTATTTCTCAAGAAAAACTAATTGGATAAGACATTAGGGTAGATTCAACTTTTCTCTTTTTTAATGAAAATTTTGAATTTTCATTGAAAGAGAAAAAGGAATATAACCCAAACTACCTTACTACGGGTGAAAAATCACAATACAACCCTAACAAATCCAAATAAGGGATTTTTCAGGCAAACATGTTGAAAGTTTTCTGAAACTACTGAAGATTAGAAAAAGTTATGATCTAGAAGACTGGGGATTGGAATGACTGTTTCTGCAGTCGTCTTCAGAAGGTTGTTCTTCATATAACTCCAGATTTCCAAACATGCACCTTTTCTGAATGTCCTGTAACACTGAAAAGAAAACTTGGGAAAGTGAAGAAGCAGCAAAGTGGAATCTTCTCTTAAAGACATTTCTTAAATAATGTATCACTAAAAACAGGATCCAGTTTCTTATCGATCATTTAAAAAAATTTAGAAGGAAATTTGAGTGCCTATGTCACTTTGATTGACTACATCTCACAGAAGAATTCTGTGGGGCAGAGCAGATGATCTCTGAAGTAAATGAAAACATTCATTTTAGCCCTAAATATGCATTGGCTTCTAAATGCAAAATCTCAACAGATGTATATAAAAACTATCCTCATCACAGCAATGTCAAAGAGGAAGATTTCAGCCCTGGCACTAAAGAACTTGAAAGATGATTCTATGAAGATACATACATGCACTTCATTCTGTACACATGACCAATTCTATTTTTAATGTTACATATGTCAGTAAACATTTGTATAAACAAAATTATACTTTTACTGCCTAGATATGAATTTATATGCATTAATGTATAAAGATTTTATCAAGGAAATTATAGCATCAAAATCAGAGTATCAAAATTGTTTCAGAAATAACTATTCCTTCATCACTTTCTCAGCTTAACATAAACTGTATCAAGGACAGCAAGATGCACACACTGGAACAAAATTTTGTACATCCTTGTCACTACATGAAAGGATGAGTTTACAGTAGTGATAAAATATTGAATATTTATGCCATATCCACGGGACCTCTCATGTTACAAAGCATTTAAAAGTGTAGTCACATTTTTACCTGTATTTGTGGAAGTGGTTGTCACTGAAATGATAAGAGAATCCTCTTGGACTTCAAAATGGGCAGATGTTGCCTTTAGAGAGAGATTCTTAGAAGCACATGAGCTTTTAGCTATCCTTTTACCATAAAGTATCTTTTGTTCTTGGGTGGGTTTTTTTTAGGTTTAGGCACCCATACATACAAACACATAAACATGTCCCTGTATAAACAACTGAATGGTATATTGCGTAAATTACAATAGCTCTTTCTCTCACTGTTGTTATCGTAACCTTAAGGACTAGAAATATTACTTAGAATACTTAATGAAAAAGTAGAAATGGCTCAGCATATGTGTACAATTTAGGACTTTTCATACTTTATATATGGAGTTCTGTAAGTAATTGGTTGTGAAAACATAGATGGCAAACTACCTAGTGGTAGCTGATGTGTTTGTATTCACCTTAGAGAAAAAGACACATACAATACAGTATTTCTCTTCCGTATAAGTAACTGTATTATTCAACAAAAGATACCACTTATTTATTAGTAGCTGGCTTTCAGCAATACACCACATTAAAAAATAAAAATAATTTGAAAAGTATTTTTGTGGAAAAATAAATAATACAGAACAGTATTACTCATTTGAGTTAGGACATGATGTGCAAAATCAAAGAAAAATTACTGACATAAAAAATGGGTAGATTCTGCTAGACTTCGGTTTTGCTACATACCTCACTTAGGTTAACGAGTGTACTTGCCAGTGTGAGAGACAACTGGATGGAATTGTTACATTAATTGGTTTAGTGCTTCTAATGCAATTATTATACAATGATTCCAGAAGATATGTACCCTGACAAAATAACATGTGAAATCTTCATCACCTTTTGGGGAAAGAGATAAGTACTTAAACGCTGTATTTTTTACCATTTCAATAAGTTTACTGAAAAAAATAAAAAAAAAAATTATAAAGCAAGTGACAAACTGGGATTATATTGTTAAAAGCCAAATAATCTCTCAATCAAATTTCCCTCAATAATGGAAGTTTAATAATAGTGCTTTAAAAAATATATTTTGGAAACAATAAATTACCAGATACTGGATCCATCTGAAACCACACTATAGTACACATACTTATGTACCTATAATGGAGGAGAGCAGTGCTGTTGACTTTAAAGGGAATATTTTGGGTTTGCTCTAGTAACCCGTGTAAATGAATGATCAGAGAAAATGACTGAACTTACGCAATATAATTCTGAATTACATTAATTAACCTGTAAAATGTACAGTACTGGTAAATTAGAAGAAAGCAGTGAGATTTTGAAAATGGAAATTTTGATTTCCATAGCTAGTATTATCCAAATGGCCATGATATAACGTTTAAACCAAATGTTTCCAAAATAGTTCCTCCTTGATAAACAGTTAGCTGCCTTGGAATTGAACCTACATCATAGGTACAAGGCAATTCTAGATCATCACAGCAACCACTACTGATCACTTCTGAAAAATAAGTTAGTTGTAGTTGAAGTAGCAATCTGTGTTTTTATACATCATCTTTTGAATTCTTAAAGCTATCTGACAAAACATGGGTAAAACTTCATCTAAATCAGCAGAGGAATTATAGACTTATTAAAAGAAAACAAAGACAGTTTCAGTACTAGCTGATCACACTGAATTCTAAAGACCAGATTCTATGATTTTCATTAAAACTTTGCTTTCGAGGTAGATTCTCAACTGTATCATCCAAAAATAAAATAGTACTTCGTAGGTATCCACACTTACTGACTAATAATCAGAGTTAAAAGCTAATGCTTTAATCGCAGCAAAAAACATACCAATTTGAAGAATACAATTTTAGCAAATTATACTCCTAAAATCTGTTTCTCAAATGGTATGTATCATCCTTTTTTGTTAAAGTATATTTTCAGAGCACCCTGTGTTAATTCACACCTGCCAAGGTTCAGATATATGGATGAGTTTGAAACTCACATACATATATAAAATTTGTGTGTCTAAAATATTTTTCTCATTATAATT
This sequence comes from Eurypyga helias, assembly GCF_000690775.1. Taxonomy (NCBI): domain Eukaryota; kingdom Metazoa; phylum Chordata; class Aves; order Eurypygiformes; family Eurypygidae; genus Eurypyga; species Eurypyga helias. The sequence goes on from NW_010253355.1 coordinate 13,429, forward strand.
TAACTGTGAATTTGATATACATGATCATAGATATTTTCTTTAATTAAAATTCCCAGTGATTTATTAACTATGGATAGATTGATTGATTTATTGATTTCAGGGATTGATTTCATTGATGAAATGGCTCATTTCAACGGAAAACAAAAAACTTTTCAACTAAAACAGAACTCAACCTTTTGAGATATTTCATTAAACTTAGTACATGAAAAATAAGCTAATAATGTGGTAGATTTACACTGAAACAATGCAGAAGAACATAATGTTCAATAATATTGATTGAAAGTGTCAATGACTGCTGAAGTGTTCATGATTAGGCATTTTTTTACTTTTGTCCGTATGTTATTGCATTAGGCTTGTATAGCCAGTCAGTCAAGTGTGCCCTTTTTTATTTGATTGAGTTCTATTTTGTTATATCCTCAAAGAAGAAGCAAAACTAGATAGGATACTTTTCTGAGGATAAGAAAGCATAAATCCCTATTTTCTATTAAAATAAATACAAAAAGTCAGCTTCTATATTTAGAGACGCATTTTTTGAAGATCCACATGAGAAATCTTATTCAGCAGCTTAATGATTAAAGCTTTTGCTTTTTTTTTTTTAAATTCTGTGTAACTGCAAAGAAAGTATACTTACTGAAGAAGACAGATTGACAAGTTCTTTGATGAATGAATTTAAATATTTGATCAAAATTAAACAAGTGTTTTGCTGAAGACAAACCCCTCCACTGGAAATGGAGAACATCTTCAGAATTCACTGTATGTTGTAAAACAGAAAGTTTTTGAAGGTACTGACAGCAAGAAAATAGAATTCCATTTTTCTGCATCAAATGATATAGTGTGGTATTTTTCTCCTGTTTCTTATTGTCCATTTCCACTTGTCTTTCCTGTCACTAACAATACCATACACATTAACAACTCTACTTATATATGTTCAGGTGAGCTAATAACAGAATTTGCCCTTCATCATCCCTGTCTTGCTATAAAGCAAAATAATTCTTTTTGAAACTACTATAAAATAAAATCTGACATTCTATGTTTGTTAACACTCTAAAGCAAAATATGTTTTGAATAACCAAAATAAATTCTAGTGTTGAACACGAGATGGTTATTTGTGTTGAAAATGTTAACTCAGGAGTTTTTAATACTGAAAACATTTTAGATGTGGCTGTCTATAGACTAGCTTTGTCATGAACTGTAATATCTACATGGAAATACATATTTTGGAAAATACCAGAAGTTTCCAAAATTAAGGCTTCAGCCAATGAGATATAAGCTCTATAGACAATATACGTTCAAGTTTGAATGGGCACATCTTTGTAACTAGAAACATTCCTGTAGCACTCCCATGCCTGTGCTGTAGGGACGGCTGTAGCAGCAAGAAACTGCAAAGAATGGCTGTCCCAACGAAGGCAACAGCGAAACCCAGTCCCTCAAAAGTTCTTCCAAAAGATAAGTTTTCTTACATTTTGGTGGGATGCTACTGTCATTGTAATTAGTTTAAGAACTATCGTATTTTGTATCTGTGTGCTGTAACATGAAGACTTCTTGCAAGATACCAATATTACTGAAAGAAATGTTTAGACTGAGTTAAAAAATTCCAATTCTACTTAAGGGAGTGTTCCTGAGTTATTTCCCTTGGTTTTCAAAGAACTTGACCTTTCTCTTAGAACTGCAAGAAATATAGATCATGCCTGGAGTACTGTCCTCCTCACTGTGCTGTCAAATCTGTCCATTGTCTCTGCCTTTGTCCATGGTTTTCCTAATTCACAGCTGACTAAAAGTTTTCCAATTTTATACACAATTTCTCACAGTGATTGAAAAATAGATGATCCACTCCTTTTTACTGATGGTGCTCAGAAACTAACCGTTAACATAAAACATCAAAATTCTCACTGGTTGTTTTACTTTTCATTAGCCTTAACATGCTCGTTATGATTAGCCTTTCCCAAACATGAAATAGAAGCAACATTTCCAAATCTAATTCTTTTTTGAAAAAATCAGATGTTTTCTGGTCAGGCTTTTGGCTTCAAGTGTTATGCTCATAATCTGGAATATGAGTTTCACAGTACTGAAATAATTAGATAATTAGAGTAATATATACACAAATGAATATATATAAATACTACTACTACTAAGTATTTAAAATAATAGAAAATAAACCATGATACAATATGGTACAATTGCTCACCACCTGCCAAACAATGCACAGCGAGCTTCTGAAAAGTGAGAGTCAAAGCCAGAGAGCCGCAGCCCGAGAGCCATCACTGCAGAGTCCATGCAAACACTATCAGTGATGGCACAACCTGGAAAACTAACAAACTCACAAACGAGCCAGCAAAGGAGTTATCAAAGAAACTAACAAAGGAGTTAGAGCAAATGCTAGAAAGTGTAAGAGTAATGGCTGCTGGACCCACTTCCTGCCTATGTACCGAGCATGACATACTATGGAATGAAATACTCTTTCGGTTAGTTTGGGTCAGCTGTTTGAATTGTGTCCCCCCACACTGCCTGTAGTGAGGAAGTTGGAAACACAGCTGCAGTATCAGAAGGTGAGAAAGACATTGAATTTTGTGCAAGCACCTCCCAGCACCAGCTAAAATGGCACCTTATCAGTGCTTTTCTCAGTGTAAATCCAGGAACACAGTTTCGTACCACCCACTGTAGAGAAAGTTAACTCTTTCCTGACTAAACCCAGCACAACGCCATGAAGAATTGGCATAGGAACAGAGAGGATAAGAACTTTTTTTTTTTTATTTGTAACCAGAATTTTAGGGGAAAAGAAACAGAAGGAAAACATTCAGTTTTTTTCACATTTGCATTATCAGCTTTATTCAGCTGAACAATATTTTTGAATGGTGTGACTTTGATTTAAATTTTTGGTAGAAGCCTTGAGGTTTGAAGTACCTAACATAATCCAGGATTTCAGTTAACAAAGTTTTGCAAAGTAATTTTACCTGCAAGCACCATTGGTCTGAAAAAGGCTTGTAAAACCAATATAAAACAGTAGGCTTCACAGGCCCAGAATTTAAGTTTCTTTCACACTTTTAATTTGGTCTTGTTCAAATACAGTGACTGAATAGTACACCAGTAAAGCAGCATCTGTTCTCCAGATACTTAATGGCAATTCCATGATAATGTAAAGATGGATTGAGGGAGAGGAAGACAAATGTGAGAAGAAAGAAGACTCAGCATATGTAATAGGGGCAGCAAATAGTGCAAGGTAAGATAATGAGAACAGAGTGCAAGGTATGGAAAGAGGGGAAAACACAATGCACAAGACAGAGCAGAGGTTAGAGATATGGAAGTGAACAAGCAAGTTTGATATACCAGAAGTAACTACCTCTTTGCACAGAAGAAGATTCCAATATATTCCAACTTGGTTAGTAATACAGTTATATTTAAGTGGCTGTTGTATGCCTTTCTAACTTTGTGATTAGTTTCACCATTTACAATACAGCTGATTGCCTTTAGCCAATTTGACAGAAAAAGTCTAGCTTCACAGAATCATAGAATGGTATGGGCTGGAACCGACCTTAAATGTCATCTAGTTCCAACCCCCCTGCCATGGGCAGGGACACCTTCCACTAGACCAGGATG
>NW_010253355.1:17288-30903 GCF_000690775.1 Eurypyga helias
ACAAGCCCAATGCTCTCAGTCTTTTATCACAGCAGAGATGCTCTAGCCCTCTGATCATCTTCGTGACATTTCTCTGTACTAGCTCCAGCTGTTTGATATCCTTCTTATGTTGAGGGCTCCACAGCTGGATGCAGCACTCCAGGTGGGGTCTCACCAGAGCAGAGTACAGGGGCAGAATCACCTCCTTAGACCTGCTGGCTACACTTTTCCTGAAACAGCCCAGGATATGGTTGGCATTCTGGGCTGCCAGCGCACACTGCCGGCTCATGTTCAGCTTTTTGTCTACCAGTATCCCCAAGTCCTTCTCCTCAGGGCTGCTTTCTATCCACTCTCCACCCAGCCTGTACTTGTGCTTGGGATTGTCCTGACCCAGGTGCAGGACCTTGCACTTGGCCTTGTTGAACTCCATGAGGTTGGCAGTGACCCACCTCTCCAGCCTGTCCAGGTCCCTCTGGATGGCATCCCTTCCCTCCAGCGTGTCAACCGCACCACACAGCTTGGTGTCATTAGCAAACCTGCTGAGGGTGCACTCAATGCCATCATCCATGTCACTAACAAAGATGTTAAACAGCACAGGTCCCAACACTGACCCTTGATGAACACCACTCATTGCTGCTCTCCACTCAGACATTGAGCCGTTGACCACCACTCCCTGAGTGCAACCATCCAGCCAGTTCTTTATCCATCTAACAGTTTTTATCCATCAAGCTTATCTGTAGACTTAATGGAATGATATTTATACCATATAATGCTGGAGTTCAGGGACCTAGCTCAGCAGCATGGTCCAGTCATGTTCTGCAATATTAGAGCTATACTTATATTATATTATACTATAACTTGTGCAAAGCCTTCAATACTGTCTCACATGACATCCTTGTCTTGAAACTGGAGAGACATGGATTTGACAGATAGACCGCTCAGTGGATAAAGAACTGGCTGGATGGCCGCACTCAGAGAGTGGTGGGGCACTCAGAGAGTGGTGGTCAATGGCTCAATGTCTGAGTGGAGATCGGTGACAAGTGGCGTTCCTCAGTGGTCGGTGTTGGGACCACTAATAACCTTGGGTTTTAAAAACCTTGCTGTTTGAAAACCCAAGGTAAAGATTCTGCAAGTTATTATTTTATAATAACCTCCAACTATTCTGGTTAGTAATTATTTATGTTTAACTCATTTAACATCCTTCTTGTCTAGTTTCTGTCAACAGTGACTTAAGTTGCCTTTAAATAAAAATATATTTTTACATTCTATCTGAGGTCCTCTCAAAGAAGGTTTTCAGTTCCTTATCCAAATAATGACACACTGGATAAAAATTTACCTCTGTGTCATCTTTATTATTCATTTCAGATATAACCAGAGTCTATACTGAAATCATAAATCATATTTTTCCAACTAGGAAAGCTTCATCAATTTTCATCATAGTTTCCCTGCTGCTAAGTCACTTTTCTCTACAGAAAATACTTTTATAGTTCCCTTTTCATGACTCATTCAATTTGTAAAGGATCTCTTAATGACAGTTTCTTGTATATGCATAGGTCGATGTGGACAGCTAAGACAGAAGATACATTTTGGAAGCTGAGTAAGAAGAGGTTTTCTGATGGATTTTCTTTTTTTAACTAGGCTTGTTATGGCTTTATCTCTGAAGGAATTCTTACTCTCTCTCAGTCGTCTTAGATGACAGCAATTAGGAGTGGATATTTTAGCATGATTCCTCCTCTTTGTTCCCAGCTAATTTTATATATATATTGCACAGAAAAAGCCAAATATTTGTGGCAGCAGAAACCCAAAGGTAAGAGAATAGTACGAATATTACGTATTCATGTGCAATATCTGGAGAACTGCAAGTGCATTAACACGTTATTTATAACAATTTTCTATTAACAGTTACATATTATACATGGTAGAACTTCAGCAAACTGCTTACTTCATTTTTATGACTCAGCCTCTATGCAACTGTTATAATTGTATTAACTTTGAAAATAGTTCGTTTGGGAAGAGTCTGTGCTATGGCAAAATGCTTCTCTGAAGTAGTCGAGAGAGATGTGGTTGTTTTAAAATTGGAGGGGCACAGAAGAGAAATTTATTATTTTTCACTCACTTTTTGATTATGACATTTTGCACTATTGGGGAAAATGGTCTTTATAGAGAAACCAAAGAATAACTTTGGAAGTAGTGGAATCTGTCAAATAGAGGAAACAAAGCCTCTAAAGTCGTTGAAAAAGAACTGCTTTGTCCTTGTTTCTTTCTTTCAATTTTCATGACAAATAGCTGAAAGCTGTGAATAAGTTTTGATTTTGATTCAGGTTAGAACCAAGTAAAAGCTAGATTGTAGAAGTAACTTGTTGCTGAGTTTGCATTTCCTGCCTCGAGCCTCTAAAAGGCATACTAATAATTTATTAGACCACTAATAAATTCGTGTTTGTTTTTGGTTTTGTTTTTTTTTTTTTTTTTTTTGTTTTGGTTTTTTTGTTTTTTTTTTTTCCAGTTGGAAAGGCGGGCAAACAGCTGTCTCTGCAGCTGATGTTGCTTCTTCTAGGATGGAGAGGCTTTTATTCAACATGGTTGGCTCAGTTGCCTTTTCAGTTGAGTGCATTTTTTCCATTGTCCTGAGACTTTCTGCTGGCTCATATGCTTCATCATTTAAGTATTGCCCAAATACAGACACCCCCTCCCCACAGACATTATTACTTTTGTTTTGTGATGTTTGGCATTTGGATTATGTCTGTACACTAGTTTTATTGCTACTTTTCTGCTATAATAATGCTTAAGACTTTGTAAAAAATTGTAGAATCATAGAACTATAAAATGATCCAGGTTGGAAAGGACCCCAAAAGATCATCTGGTCCAATCTTAAAAAAAAGCCATGATAAACTCAGTTTAAACTCTGTTATTGTTATATTACAATAAGTGATCCATGAAGGTTGGACAGTAACTGCTGTGGGCAAAATCATTCTGTAATGAGGTCTCAGGTCTCAGCATCTCAGGTCTCATTGAGTGCTGTCCCCTTTACAGATAAATGTAAATGTTGTGCCATTGTAAAAAATTTACAATATTAAGATTACATAAACATATGAAATGAAAACAGAGGCAACAAATGACAATATAAATGTGAAATGGATTCTGTGTCTTTCTAGAATTTTTTAAATTATGCTTAAATATTAAAGATGAAATAATGATATCTGTAGACACACTTTTTTTTCTCCTCTTAATATTCTGAATTCAGAAATATTTGATGGAGTCCACTTAATGTCACTGATGTGTAGTCATTGTGAGAAGTACATTTTCTTGGTGGGCAAGGGCTGAGAATAGACAGAATTGTTCTTATACAGCATGAGACTCTTCAGGATTTAAGTGTTTGAGCAAATATTTTTATCTAATATTTAAAAAAATGTTTAAGCTAAATTCATATCAATATTTTTCTTCCTAATATTATCTTTTCCATATAAATGGGAAATAAAACAACAAAAAAAAATTACCAAGATTAGTTTGATGGGAGCATTTCACACAGAGATGAGCAAACATAGTCACAGGTTTAGATATTTCTGAGGCATGTTCTTCAGATTCTTCATGGTTTAGACATTTGAGGTACTGCATTGCCACTTTACTGATTCTGCCTGTCTTAAAATATAATGTTGAAAAGCTAAAATATAATACAGGTTACAACTCCAGGGAATATATTAATACCTGACATGTTCTAGTGTAACTGAAAGTAAATTTGGAGCTGAAAAATAATATTGCCTATTCTTTGCCTTAGGCTTACTCTACATCATGAAGGTAGTGCACCAAGAAATTTTTGGTTATTGCAAAATATAATTGTTTCTGTTTCATTTTTTGTCCCTGATCCTTAAAGCAAAGAGCTGGTAGGCACAATAATCTGTTTTTGTAGCTGAATATGCTTCATTTCAATCAAAAGAGGCTTTTGGGCATTTTAACAAAAATATTATAAACTCCCACAAATGGCCATTCTACTTACTTTAATACCAAAGTTGTTATCGTAAACTTACATTCAAGAACTAGAGCTCTAATTGTGAGAACCATGACAGTTTCACTTTGTACTGTCAGTTGACACTTTCCTTATATACCATAATAACATCAAATTCCAGTTTCCCAGCTTTTATTAAAGAGCTTTAAGGCAATTTTCTGCAACAGGTCCTCAATAATCTCATGACATGGCCCTTGAGGAGCTGAAAGCAATGAAAATATTGTCAAGATGGAAAACCTGTAGATTAACTAACAAAGCTTCTCTTCCCAACACCACCAACAGTCATGCTGAGTTCTCATGTATTAAAAACATATACAGAAAGTGAGAAAAAACTTGCAGAGGTCAGAGATTTATAAATTTTCTTTAGTCATTTGGGTTTTTTTGGTTAATTTACAATAAAGGAAATCATCACCTGCCTTTGCTGATGAACAATTTTTGATAGCAGCAGGTAGTCCAAGCTTCTAGACTTCATTAATAGGAAGAGCTCCTGGCACTACTGACTATTAAAAAGAAAAATAGGAATAAAGCAGTATTATCCCTTTTCCATTTCACTTGTTTGCTTTTGAAATGTGCCCTTCAATTCATTATGTCAAGCCTTTGAAGGAATTTAAAACATATTTGAAAATTAGGAACTCAGCTTCTCAAGATTTTTCCAAAACTTACTTGTACTACTAGCAGAACTCATACTAACTGCTTCCCAAAATAAAAGACATATTTTAGTATTTTCAGTCAACGTTGTCATCTTTATTCCAGTTCCACATATGTTTCCAGTTTAGAATGAATCTCCAACTCAGACCCATACCTTCCTTAACTCAATCTCTCCTCATACACAAGTCATACCTAAGTATTTTTTTTTAATTATTTATTTAATGCTTTTAAGAACTTAACTTTCCTGGTCAGACCCAAAGCCATTGCTCTATTCCAAGATGTCATTAGCAAAACATACCTACTTTACAGACAAGAACATGTCAAACAGGGAGGTGAAATCACTTGCCAAGAGCTGCCTGGGCAGGCAGCTACCTGTAGTAGCAAAAGTAGCAAAGCTAGAGACTAGAGATAGAAATCCAGTTGTGCATGGAGGGGTTCCTATTGTTTCCTACCCCATGTTGCCTTTGTGCCGTTCTGTATTCTCCCATTTATGCCATTATTCCTAAACTTTTGAATCATAATGACATTACCTATTTTTCAAGTCAAATTTAATTTTGCTATGTTTCAATATTTTTTCCCCTTCTTTCCCCTTGGAAAAGCATTATGATATCTCTGTCACAATGAGAATGAAAACTTCTTCCTTAAATTTTAACTACGTTGACTAAATATAGGCTCCCTATAGTACAGTAAAATTTCACACTGAACATACATTATTACATTTCTAAATGACATATCCCTCACTTGGCAATGATTTAAACCTTAAGGAACAGCCTTTTTTACTTCTGCTGCATTCATTACTTCGCCCCCCTCCCCCCCTCCCAACCAGCTCTCTTCTTTATTCTAGATGTACATAAACGTCTAGAATAATTTGTTTCATACCTATTTTTTTAATAGATGATATAGTTAAAAATGAAATTAACAATGAACTTGCATTTGTTCTTCCTTTGCCTGTGGGTTAAATGCTATCATTGAGGGATATTATTCTTTTGCCATAAAACCATTATGCAGTTCCGAATATAGAAGTAGGAAGGGAAGTACTGAACTGACAAAGAACTTTCTCTATAAATTAAAATCCATAAAGTTTTACTCAGCTTTTTTTTCAATGAACACTGATCTTGACAAACAGAAATAAGCTGTGTTCTAGTATTTCACGCAAGTGTAGAGTTCTTTATTCATACAGAAAAACATGACCTTATGTTGCCTTTTCTACTGAGCAGAGTGGAGCTCAATGCAGGGCTGAAGCTCAACTGTATTTCCCTAAACCAGCACAATGGGAAGGACCAAAAATCTTACTCCTGTGAAAAGGCACTGTGGAGAGTACATAGGGAGAAGGTAGTTTTGTCTCCTTCCTACAATATGTCTATCATTTCAAGTGCATATGTGAATAAAAATATCTTCCACAGAAGAAGGTGATAGGAATTATATCTTATATCTAGCCAGAGAGATAGCTTAGCAGAAAAGCATTTACGAAGTCTGTAACCCCTCTTCTTTCAGTAACCTTAACATTCTAAGGAGCAGATTGAAGAAAAATTGAATTTGTAAAAAATTAAAAGAAAATTAATTTTCTTAAAGCAGAATAAAACTTTTAAAAATATTCTGGCAAAGTAAACTATTATAGATAAGATATGAAGAGCCTTATCAGCTTACTGAGTTGAAACATATTAATAAATGATATATAGACTTCTAAATCTAAAGTTGACAAAAGTAATTTCATCCATTACATAATTTTCTCATATTAATAAGATCTTTTTTTTTTTTTTAATGACCAGTGAAATTATATGGTTTTGTCATTATTGGTAATTATAGTGCCAAGGAGTTATTTAATAATATTAAGATAAACCAGTTCATTAGTTCACATAAACTTAGCATCCAATAATGTAGCCCATTGACAACCCTCAGTTTTCACCCTTATAAATTTTATTTCTACAACAAAACTGTTTTGAGATATTTTTCTTTTTAAAATTTCAGGACAATTCAGTTATTGTGCTTTAAGCTCAATATTTAGAATAAAAAAATCTGTTCTTCTAAAAGTAGACACAGAAGTCCAGTTTTACAGTAAATTATTTATTTTTGGTTCATTTAAAAAAATATTTTAAATCACTGTTTGCCTCTGTCTTTCATTAGTTCTCTGAAAGGTCATGAAATTCATAATAAGAAGATGATAAAACATTGCAATTATTTCCTATTAAACTAGCCTCTAGTACTTGCAACACCGATAGTTCCACTACATTTTGCTTCTTATTTTAAATTGTCATGGCCAAGAGTCATTTTACTTAACATCTAAGGAGGGAGCATTTGTGAAGGTTGCTTTTAAATACAGCACAGGTAATTTATGACTTCATCTACTTTCTGGAGACTAAGATAATTCAAAATTTACCGGTGTCTGCTCATCCAGTAACAGTCAAATAACACATACAATTTCAAATACAGACTGGGTGACTCTCTTATTGCCCTTTTGAGTACAAACCGAGAGTAATGACTTTAGAATATTACCAGTTCAGTTAGGTAAACGAGACATTGCTATTTCATGCTCTGAACAATTAAAATTTATTAAATCTTGACATGATAATGGTCCAATCTTCCTAATTAAAGTTTATTGAAGACTGTTTTTCTACCTGGTTTTAGGATATTCAATCATGAATGTTCAGTTTAAAACTTAGCATGTTTTAACTGTCATTATAGCCAAAGACAAATCATTTTATGAAAAATGTGAAAAAGGGAAACATATTTTCTAAGAATGATAGTTTTATACCTCTTCAGAGCTTAAAGTCATTGCTATACTGTACTTTGTTTTTCTTGGTGCTGTATTGAAAAGAACTACCAGAACTATTATCAAATCATTAATTATATCTTAAAAGAAACATATGAAATAATAAATGCTTCCCCTGCTGCTGACAAATCACCACAACTGACAAAAAGAGGTCTTGAGACACTGTTTCTGTAAAGACTCTTTCATAACACAATTGCTAGTATATATTTTGTTTGTTTTACCTCAGTTCTGTGGCATATCTCACTTTCTCTTTGTATTTTTTATAGAAAGAGATTATATAAGTTGCATCCATTCTAAATGTAATAATGGCCAGGATAAATCACTGAGGAGATACAATAATTTTATAAGTTACCAGGCTAAATTGTCAAAGATCCTGAAGTGTATGTTCATTCCCTTATTTAATTTTTAAAAAAGTATACTAAGTTTAAGTTGCTTCTTCTTGTAGTTGCTACCAATATTCCATCAAGAAAGAGCCTTTCAGAAATTTTAGTAGCCATTAAATCACTCAGTTTATGAAGCATGCTGAATAAATGTACCATAGGCTTAAAAGAATTTGGGATTGAAGTTGCTTTTGCAATTGCCTGGAATTTTCTTTCTGTTTGTTTGTTAAACTAATACATAGGAATGGAATAAATGGTCTGTCAGTACATGACTGCCCTACAGTTTGGAGACTCACTAGTGGTAAAAAGAGCAGAACATTTTATTATGACGCAACTTTTATTTCTATCATCACTCCTATGAGAAACATTTTTTAATGTTCAAAAATCAGCAACTCCACAGAAGTCACTCATTGTGACAACATCCCAGCATGGCTCACAGTTGTAAGCCATGCTTTACTTTAAAATACATTTACATTTACTTTTACATTTATATTTACATTTACATTTACTTTAAAATGAACTATAATGGGAATTTGAACTTACACCACAGATTATTCTCCTGGATCTAAAAGGAATGAAAAACTGTTATGACTAGTCTTCTTATCTGTGTAATATAACCACAGAATACCATCAGTTCTTGCCCCATAACTGCTTGATAAACAGAAGTATATCTGTGCAAAAGAAGATACTGGTCTTTCAAACTTGCTGGTTCCATCCTATGCAGAGACTACATTCAGATTTAGGGAATATGATATCACCATGACTACAGCTAACTGAAACATACTTTGTCACTGCACAGAGATAGACAAGATGTACATCAAATACAAGGAGACTTCCAAAAAAGTGGGACTCTTCATGTTCTTCAGTCTGGTCTTCTTGCTCCATCTTGAATCCATCCCTACAACTGACTCCACCAGCTCTCAGCAAGAGGGAAGGGTGACAGCTATCGTTAGATTTATGGTTTGAGCAAACTTTTCCAGATGGTGCACAGTAAGTAGAACAAAAATTCTTACAGTACAGATGAATAGCGGAAAGGAGGAACAGTACAGAAATGCTGAGGTGGGTCCAAAGGATCATGTTTCAGTAGTAGTACAGACAGACTGATAATCATAATAAATTAGCTCATATGAGTTTTGCTATTCTTCCTTTTAGGACCGATTATGTCATCATATTACAGTTCAGGACAAAGAACACCCTGCAGGAATAAGAAAAATTATGGAAAGTCAGAAGACAAAAAAAGATTATCAAAGTTTTTATTGATGCTTTTCAATTTTAGTCCATGAATTTTAGTTCATTTAATATTACATTTTAATGACTCTTTGGTTTTGTAATTCTAAGGTATGTTCACTAGGGGTTTTTTATTTGTGTGTTTGGTTAGCTCTGAAAAAAATAATTTGGAATGTAGACATTTGAAAATGATAAAATTGACTCCAGTATTTTCTGGTTTTCTCACACATAATTAAAATCTGTTGTTTTTTCAGTGACTGAAGTAAATCAAGTAGATTTACATAAACATACCTACCTTTTCTATTTAGGAAAGCTACTATTTTATTTTTTTTGTTCATTTAAAGCCTGAGAAAGCCTAGCAACTTCAGTTCAAGGTACACATGTGTGTTTCAGACTAGACAAAAAGATCCTGTTCACGGAGTTTTCCTGCCTTGTTCATCTCTTGTCATTTTAAAGACACTGTACTAAGTATTTGAATTGGTCTACAGACACCATGCAGAAATAGTTGGCAGTGAAGCCAAAATATATACAGGAAGAATGAGTTAAAACAACTATCCTACTTCCTTGAGCAGACCAAAAAAGGAAGCAGTAGGCATGTAGAACATTTCAGAGGGATGATAATTCAGAAAGCTGGAAACTATTTTAGTTAAATAGATTGTCAAATTTCTGTAGGAAAGATTTTACAAAGTAAGTTTAATGGAAAGAGGGGAACACAGATTCCAGATATTCTTAGTGATCTGATCAGCCTGGCTGCTGAGAAACTGTGTTGGCAGTGTAGCAGGAAACTAATCAAGCTCATTTGCATTTTGAAAGCTATTTAGGTTTTGGAGAGTAAGCAAATTTTGGTGATGGTCTCTACTGTGGAAAAAATTCTGACTAATTCTACTCACAGTAATTTTCCCAGACATCATTCTCAGGAATTACTGATGGATGATTAATTTTGTATGGCTCAATTTACCTGGAAAAAAGATTGCCTTTCACCCCCATCTTATTTCTTTAGATTTTTTTCCAGGTTTGTAAGTTTTTTCAGTTTGTAAGTTGAGAGTGTTGCTCCTGAAAAAAAAAAAAAGACAAAACCCAAACAACTCCAAAGCAAAAAAAAAAAAACCAACAAAGGAAAGACCCTTCGTCAGTGAACTCAATGTATGAACTGAAGTACTATGAAGCTGTTTAAAACAAGAAAGGAAAAAGTATTTTCTTTTTTTACTCAGCCCAGATTTTGAGTTTAATGGTTGGGTAATTTCTAAATTGTTCAAATAATATTCCAGTTATCACCAAAAGCTCATAGATAGCAAATATCTCATTCCTTGAGAATGATGATGATTTTTATTTCATCACACTGTTGACCACCCTTTGAGCAGCTGAGATACTGAGAGTTAAATTATAAAAAACCAGTTACAAGACCAAAAATATCTATGGTAATCCTAAAATCAAAATCACAAATTAGTTGATGATAATTTGAAGTGAGAAAATTCATAATATCTTAATTTAGGCATATTTTCTGAAATACTGAGCTTTAACCAGTCTGAGTGTTAAAAATCAGCAAAACACCAAAATTTCTTCAACTCTCCATAATGTATCCTGTCAATATTTCCAGTATGACAGTAAATATATTATCGAATATATAGTGAGGGTGAATTCCTGCTCCAAAAAATGTCATAACTGAACTAATAAGTGTCTGTAAAAGAAGCTGAGTAGAAGGGCAAGATCATTTCCCTCAAAATGCTGTCAATATTCTACTCAATGCAGCCCAGGATACCATTAGCCTTCTCTTCTGCAAGGGCACACTGCTGGCTGTTCAACTTGGTGTGCACCAGGATCCCTAGATCCTTTTCTGAAAAGTTATTTTCCAGCCAGTCAAACCTCAGAATATGCCAGTGCAGGGGATTGTTCCTCCCCGGATGTAGGACTTTACACTTCCCTTTGCTGAACTTCAGGAGGTTTCTGCCATCCCTTTGGGCTGATATTACTAGTTCATGTACATAGATCAAGACAAGATATAAATTTAGAAATGGGCCTTGCATGTTCAGAAACTTGCCTTTTTCTTCCAACTATTCTACAAATAAACTAATAATATCTAAACCTATGTGGTTTTCCAGGTGCCTGGGAAGCTACTTTCATGCTAAAACCATCCTAATGCCTCCCTGTTAAAACTTAGTTTTAATCTTTTCTATTTTCATTTATTTTTCTCCCCTAAAGCAAGGTTATGGTTTTTGTTCATATGGTCTCAGCTACTCTTTTCATACTATCTCCTTCTCCATGTGACCCTCTGGAGAACAGCTTTACTTGGACAAAGCTGTGTTTGAATGAATGGCTGTTTAAATAAAAGATGTCTCCCAGTTTAGTTCAAAGATACAAGCCTTATCTCACTTGGAATTTTCTGCTGAATTTTGATCCTAAACTTAAATGTGTAATTCCAGCATTTCATTGCTAGCATTTCAGCACTTCCTGTCAGAATAAATGTATCTAATGGAACAAGCCATGTAGAAAATAACTTCTAGCATTTTTTTTTATTATTGAAACAAACATAAATCATTCCAGTGCTCAGCCCGAAGCAGAGATGATATCTGCCATTAAAAATAGCTACTTCAAAGAAGTTCAGAACACATTTGCATAAACCAGTTGTCAGATTGTTTTTGTTTAGTTCAAGGAGATGAAAATGAGTTGTAAAATGCCTTGTGAGGAATTTATGGTCTCCATAGGGATGAACATCTTCATAACTTGAATTTCACATAGAATGGTTCAAAGGACAAATTATAAAATAATATTTCCCCTCCCATCAGGGTTAAGTACATAGGCACGTCTCAATGGAGTATAAATTGCTTTTGTTTGCTTAAATTCTGCTAATAAATCTTCTCCAGAAGGGGTGTATATTTAGTGTAATTAGATAGTTGGCTCCTATGGTGATAAATGGAACACATAGCAAAGGAAAAGGCTGTGTTTTACAGTATTGAATAAGAGACACATATGAGACATGGGATTTCAGTATGATTTACTGAAAATTAAAAAAGGCTGGAGGGGTGGGGGCTGTTGGAGAATCTATCCTAGATTTGTGAATATTACACATTTCTTTGAGGATGGCGAACAAAAAAATTATAATGCTTGTTGAGTAGAGAAGTTAAGTATGTTAAACTGAATGAAGACACCAGAAAGTGAGCTCTGCTTACAAGGTTTTCTACAGGGGGACGAGATCCACCATGGCTGAGGTGGGGACATCCCAAAGGTACTAGACTACTACAACATTTTGGGTTATATTTAGGAGAAGGTGTTAAAACTGGAGCCTATTTGAGGAAGCACTGAGTATCCTAATTAAAATATAATCTTTCCTGATTTTTAGGCTTAGTCTATTTCCTGTATGAATTGGTGAAGTGTAATATTTCTTTAAATCATTCTTACACAGTATGAATACATATGTAAGTTACATAGAAGGCTACTCTTAGTAAAATAAACAAGGTCAAGACATTCCCAGGCACCTGGATCTGGTTACCTGTGTTGTCAATTACCTTTATTGATAAAATTCTAGCATGGTCACAAAGTGCAGGAGTTGTCATGGGACAATAAGCAGTTTCAATGAGGACATCCTGTCTAGAAGGTCAGAGAGTTTAACATATGGATAAGTCCATAGTGTTACATGCCAGTTGTCCATTGAAAAACAGACCTAGCCAGATTTAATTTATTAGCATAAATCTAAGGAGAGAGGGTTACAAACACGGATCAGTGATACATACCACAGGTTTACATCAACTTTTTCTTGTCAAGGGAGAAGTCAGCTGATGGATTATAGCCAAAATCTATTCCTCAGCAGATACAAAACCAAGCTGCAGTGAAAAATCAGATGAAAAACATCCCAGAATGACATAAAAGAAGGAAAGTGAAATGAAGACATAACATTTTGCACCATTAAACCATGTGTTTTATTAAATGATATTCACTTATTAATCAAAGTGAGTATTTAATTTGACATTGAAGTGGGAAAATATTTTATTTGGTAATACATATTCATTTGTTCTGGGTTTCTTTTCCTGTGTAAATTAAAATAGAAGAATTAGAAAACCAGTTTACTTTTAGACTCAAGACACATTTCTGCTGATGCCTATAAAAATCAGAGAGGTCTAGGATGGCCATTTGACTAAAATATTATATTAGTAGGGTGAACCATATGTTTGTGACTGTTCTGGTATCTCAGAGACTACAATTTGCTCTAAGACATTAAATAAATCTCATATGCTTCCATGAATACAATGAAATTAGTGTGGAAAATGTTCATACTGCAGGTTACAACAGACTACCATACAATTTATTGCTGAACAGAACATCATTTCAAGAACTTGAATGCATGTGGATAAGTATACATTCTAGTTTTTCTTGATTTCTTTCATCTGGAATGGAAAAAAAAATATGAAAGACAATTTTTTACAGGAAATTAGATGATGTGTTTCAACTAACAAAGTGTAGAGCAATATTAAAGAAAAGAATAGCTGCCAATGAAATAATTTTAACATTCATCAGATTATCTCCAGACAGGAGGAATGTGGAAATGTATAGGGAAAGTGAAGCCTTTGTGTTTACCTAAAAACTGTGATTGATTCCACCCCTGCCGCCCCCGACCCC
>NW_010253356.1:0-9673 GCF_000690775.1 Eurypyga helias
CAGCCAAGGCTGCTCTTGGGCCTCACATTCCCCACCAGCCCCACCCAGGAAAACATGAAACACGAAAACAAAGTTTTGGATTTTGAGAAAACGCTTTTTAAAAAAGCAGCGGAAGGAAAACCAAAGTTTGGGAGAAAAAGAAGAGGGAGTGGTGGTGCTGAGGAATATAGCTGAACCTGCTGGGTTTTTAACACCTTCAGAGTTGCATATGGAATATAAAATAAATTCAAAGAACTTTTTCACTCACTAGTCTTTCATTTATATTTCTAGGAAGGTTATTAACTAGTTTATAGCAGAAATGAGATCTATTTCCAAGTGGTTAATTAATTTTTCATTTGTATTTATTTATTTATAGAAGAGCTGGTGGTTTGGGTTTTTTTGTTCTTTTTTTTTTTAATTAAAAAAAAAAGCCTGCCGTTGTGGTTTCTTGCTAGTGAACAAAGCTGTTTTAACTGTCTGTTACAATGTACTAATTGTATTTGATGCTTGTAATTGTAAAAAAAAAAAGTTCATATTATTTATTATAATTGCCTTCATTAATTATTTCTACTCACGGAATTTTGTGTATTGCTTTACTGGTAATGCATTACTGGAGCAGCTGAGGACTGCCCTTTACAGTTCATTGCCCAAGACCTCCTACAGCGTGCAACGTTTTTGCAGCTGTTAGAAAGATAATGCTGTTAGTAGGTACAACCAGATGAATTACTGGTAAACTGGGGAAGTGATTCATGGGCCATGAGTGTAGCCGAGAGTGCTTCACCTGACTTCTGAACCCTGCTTGAGAAAGGCGCAGGTTGCCAGTAAGTCTGGATCTGACCTGTTAGTCCTGTGAGAAAGAGGATGCGCAGAATGGCAGTGGACACCTATGATTAGACATGAGACTCCCAGTTGCTACGTGGGGAAGAGCATACCTTCTGTGGGTGTATGTGGCAAGTTTTATAAGAGAAAAGGGGTAATACTAGAACACAACCCTAGGAGGAACCTCCCAGAAGGCTCCTGGGAAAGTGTTTGGTACCTGCACACTCAGGTTCTTCTCTCTGCTGGGAAAGAACAGGTACATGAGCTGTTCTTGTAAGAACAGCCAGCTGTAAAATGCTGATCACTTTACCTAAAAAATGGTAATAATTACTGTCATGTTTTAACCCCAGCTGGCAGCTAAGCACCACACAGCCACTCATTCATTCCTCCCAGGTGGGGTGCGGGAGAGAATCAGAAAACTAGAAGTGAGAAGACTTGTGGATTGAGATAAAGGCAATTTAATAGGAAAAGCAAAAGCCACATTCACAAGCAAAGCAACACAAGGAATTCATTCACCACTTCCCATCAGCAGGCAGGTGCTCAGCCATCGCCAGGAAAACAGGGCTCCATCATGTAGTTACTTGGAAAGACAAACGTCATCACTCTGAATGTCTTCCCCTTCCTTCTTCCCCCAACCTTATATGCTGAGCATGACGTCATATGGTATGGAATATCCCTTTGGTCAGTTGGAGTCAGCTGTCCCAGTAGTGTACCCTCCCAAACTCTTGTGCACAACCAACCTACTCGCTGGTGGGGTGGGGTGAGGAGCAGAAAAGGCCTTGACTCTGTGTAAGCACTGCTCAGCAGCAATTAAACATCACTCTGTTATCAACAGTGTTTTCAGCATAAATCCAAAATGTAGCCCTGTGCTAGCTGCTATGAAGAAAATTAACTCTATCCCAACCCAAACCAGAAAAATTATAAATAAAAGAATTAAATTAATCTGAATAACAGAAAATGTCCAGTTAGAAATTTTCATTCAATTACTTTTGCTTTTTAACTTTCCAGGGAAAACTCAAAAAATGTTAGTAATCTCTTTGCAGCAATAGCACCCCCATCCCGTGTTTTTCCCAGTGAAAGACAGCACAGAGGGGAAAAAATATGCATTTTTTTATGACCACTAAATCTATTTTAGTGTTTTACTATACCATGCACACAATAATTTTTCAGCTGTTTACACTGTATTTCTCTTTCGTGTACTGATTAACTACGGATGGTAAATTGTGTATTTTTTTTTCCTGTATAGGATTGTTTTGTTCCAATATAGCAGAAATTTCTCCATCCTATTTTTATGTTTTATTGATTCCTGCCTTCATCATACTTTACCTGCTCTAACCTTATTGCTGCTCCTGAGGTCCTAAATGTGTCCATCTGGACTGCAATGGCTCATTTTTCTTCCGAGTTATGACCCCATCCAGAATTTAGCTGTAACTTCTTGTTGTCTTTAAATCTGTGCTTTCAGGTAAAGAATACGCCTGTGAAAAGCAGATGATACTTTCCAAAACTGTGGAAGGTTACTCATTGCTCTGTGTAGATGCTTAGAACAAACTAAAAAAAAAAAGGGGGGGGGAAATGTCTAGTTCAAGCATAAAAGACATCTCCAATGCACTTCGCAACTATCAAACAGAAAAGCAGTAAATTAAATGAATTAAGATTGCCAAATATGCCCTCAAATTTACCTTAATTGAAGAATGCATGTGTGTGTATAATTAAGTCCATCAAATATAGAAGGAAATACACCAAAGGCAGAGCAGAGGTGTGGGATTAAAATCTTGGCTTTGTAAAAATCAGAGAGAAGCTTACCTTCAGGCCAAGATTTAACTTCACTTCTTGTTTCTGGTTTTCCTTCAATGAATCCAAGAATCCATCAGGAAGTGTACTATGCCCAAAAAAATCAAGATTCAATATTGCATATTGGCTTGAGTTTGGTAGGGAATGTATCACGGCTGTTTCTTTTACATTCTCATAGACTTGTTTAATGGGAAGAGCCTTTCTTCCTACCAAAACAGTGCAAAGCTCTTGCTCAGAGAATAAAAATCTCTTTTAAAATGTTTTTAGCTTCTGCTGCACTAACTTTCAGAATTCTGTTATGAATCATACAGACTGGTGAGAGGATTAACGAGGTTTTACTCATTTTGTCTGCCTTTCCCAGGGTGCTAATGGCTTGTGTGCATGTGTCTATGTTAAACGAGGCTTTACTATAACTACACATGGCCAGAAGCAAAGTGCTTTCCTTCTTTCTTTCTTTCTTAATTAGACCAGATGGAAAAAGTGGTCAAGATGCAAAAATTAGGCCAAAATTACATGAGCTGTCTTTTGGTGACTCTTCCCACAGGGTATGAGCATAAGTGTCCCCCGTCTGGGTGGGAATTCTGACCATCATCATACCCTGGAATATAATTCACATCCATTGCCCAGGTTCAAAGCCTTGTATTGTCATCTGTCTTGTGGTAGTGTAAAAAGTGACAAGAATAGCATAGCATAGCATAGCATAGCATAGCATAGCATAGCATAGCATAGCATAGCATAGCATAGCATAGAATAGAATAGAATAGAATAGAATAGAATAGAATAGAATAGAATAGAATAGAATCTTCTTAAAGATATTGTGGGCTACAGCTACATTGTCAGGGATTAAATTGTGCCCTCCAAGCATGCCATATCCAGTTTAGGTTAGTATTGCTGGATGGCAAGGTGATGTGGCTCAGTGACATGGTAGAGATCCTGCAACCTGGGCCCAGTGACTGGGGGACTGAGTCATGAAAAAGAGTTTCATGTGGGTAGCTGTGTGTGTCTGTCCTTTAGCATCTGAGTGATACCTGTCCAGGTATGTACTTGAAGTGCTTTTTCCTATCTTGAGTCTCTGTCGGAACACTTGGTACACTGAGAGAAGTAGATCGCATTTTGGGATGAGAATTTCCATGAGGTTGATTTGTGTTACATATCCCTCAGGTATTGTCTTAAAACCTTATGTCACTACTTCAGTATTTACAGCCTCAGTTCCACTGTCTCAAAACTAATTATTTTACCTGTTGCTCATGAAGAATACATGTAGCACCATTCTAAAACTAAACATAATAATAATCCAGCATCCCTATGCTCAAAAGCTGAACTACTGAAAAATCAATGTTATCATTAATTAAACAAATATGTGCCATTAAATTTGTTTGTTACCACACTTTTCTGTGAATTGCATTCTTAATTAGGCATGTAGCCTCAGCGTTCTAACAACATTATACATGAGAACTTTTTCAAACTAGAAGCATATTTTAAATGGTAATTAGTGGTACAGAGTTAAGAAGTTTCTCAAAATTTTTACCTCTAGATCTATTTTTTAAATACCGATCTCCATGTTGAATGAATGAATATATCCTCCATAAATATGTTTCTAATGGATCTATTCTTCTTTCTGATAGGAATCGTACTGCAGACACACTTTGTCTTTGAAACTGCAGAAGACATTGTAAATCACAGAGTCACAGAATATCTGAGGTTGGAAGGCTCTGGAGGTCATCTGCTCTAACCCCCTGCTCATGCAGGGCCAGCTAGAGCCAGTTGTTCAAGGCCATATCCAACAGCTTTTGAATATCCCCAAGGATAGAGCATCCATAACTTCCCCTGGAACCTGTGCCAGCGCTTGGCCACTCTCATAGTCAGAGAGTGTTTCCTGATGTTCAGAGGGAAACTCCTGTGTTTCACTTTGTGCCAATTGCCTCTGTTCCTGTCACTGGTCACCTCTGAATGAAGCCTGGCTCTGTCTTTGCAGCTAAATATAAATAAGGTATTTAAATACATTGATGTCATTCCCCCTGAGCTTTCTTTTCTAAAGAGCTAAAGAGTCTGGATAAATCACAGCTGCTAAAATGTAATTGAATTAGGAATGGCTATCTGTTGCATGGGGACTGTACATAATTGTATATTGTATAAATGTGTATTGTACATGTGTATGTAGAATTGTATATATATGTTCATACAGATCTATTTTTAATACATGCATAATATTTACATATAGATATGCATATATGCAGTTGCTTCATATAGTGACATTGAAGAAACAGCTGTCTTCTTTACAAGATACGCTGAAGTGTTGCCAGAGCTGAGCTTAGAAATTACCTGTTTTCCAGACTTTTGATATAACCATATTTGACTCAGAGGTGACTTTAAATTTCTTTAAAGATTTACAGCTTTTTTGTTTCTCAAATAATCTTTGGGGTGTTTTCGTATATTAATTTCAAATGTATGCTAATGGAATAGCATATTCTTTTTGTTCCTTTTTATATTTGTATGTTTAGCATGTAACTCTTGACAATTCCTCATCAGTCAATACATACTTTAATAAACTTATTAGTAAGCATTTGTGTTATTTTATACTCCAAATGCATTGTGCTGTCATTCACTTATTTTCAACCATGGTGTATTTTAATATTGTAGACTCTTAAGTACAAAAATATATAAAATTATAAAGATATAAAATTGCTGTCTATTAGATAATATTTTCAGTGTTCTAGTAATCTTTTAGTCACAAGAAAGCTTTTTAAAATTAAGATTATTATTTAACATACTGTTAAAAGGAGGTTACAAGTTAGGTTCTGTGACAATATTTTCAATATTTTATCCTTCTGTTCTCCTGCAAATTGAATAAAATTGTGAAATACATACACATGTAAGATACTTCTTTGTCTTGACTCCAGTAATGGTGGAAATCTGTCCTGGGTCTGAAGGTGCTAAAACATTAACATCAGAACAACCACACTAAATACCATGGAAAAAGATTGCTTACAAAATGCATACTGCGAAGTGTAGCTACAGAATCTTTTCTATCTGATAAATATTTTAAATGAAGACTATTTACCTCACATTAGTTTGAACCAACTGCATGTCTCATTTAATGTAAGTACTTTGTTTTCACCAAATAGTGGTGTCATATCTATTGCTTTGAAAAATTGATGCTCTTTTTTGCATAATTCATAGTATCATGCCTGCTGAGTGAAAAAATCCTTAATATATTCATGGCATTACTTCTGTAACATTTTCAAGGTCAGACATTTAATTGATGCTTGATTCTAATTCTATCAATGTCAGTATGTTCATTTTAAAGCAGGGAAATGACAAAGAGAATGTTTTTTAGAATAACTTTTCATATCTGAGATGTATACAGAAAACATTGTGAAGGCCTTACACCTGATTTATGTTGACTCTTCTACATGATGAGAACTGTTTATCATATAACCTGTATTTTATTTTGGGCAAGTGGCATAATTATTGAGAATTTTCAAGGCTGTGGCTAAGGGATCCAAAATCTTTCCAATAATACAGTAGTATTAATTTTATATTGGCTTTTTTTTTCATTTTTATAGTGGCTTAAGTTTTTCTTTAGAGGTGATTTTATTTGTCCATTTTCAAAAACCTTACAGCTCTTGACAGCTGATTTATGAAGCTTCTACTCTTCTGGGAGCAGTCAGGGTGCTGGCCAAAGAAAAATGATTGCATGAAGGGTGTCCAGGGTAAAAGCAGCCTGGTGATGCATCCTGGTCCCTCGATCTTCCAGGTCTGGATCATTGGTTCTTCTCAGTTGTCCTCAGCTTCCCTCCAACCCCTTGGTATCCTTATATACTTAGCTCAGCCCATAATTCATGAAGCTGCTGGGCAGCTGGAACTGAGATATGTACACCTTCAGCCAGGTGCACTTCATCGATCTCCTGTCTTTTGCATCAGCGTAACAACGATAGAGCTGTGAAGTGTTGGGAACTCGTGCTCACTAAGGGATTCACCTGACTTTCAAGCACAGAAAGGGATGATGCATAAGGGCATTCAATTAAACTGATGTATAACTCCGTCCTAAATGTTACAGTACCTTATTTTTGGGGATTGCTATGCAAACAGAGCTAAAATGCTTCAGTTGTAACCGATTACTCTAAAGCTACCCTAATACAGCCCCAAAGATGCCAATCTTAAGAAAGTCACTTTGCAGACAAGCTCTGTGGCTAGAAATAACATAAATAAATCTGCAAAATGGACAAGGTCAAGCAAGTTCAACTGGGAAAACTCCCAGTGACCTTCTGAAGACTTGCAAAAAGTGAATAAGTGTTTAGAAGTAGCAAGACTGACCCAGCTCAGTGAGTGTGTATTATTGTTTGGGAATGTGGAGAAGATGGAGCTAGAAATTGATAGAGGAGTTACACAGAAATACAAAATACAAAATGTGTTTTTTGGCATTTTTTCTCTATTATACCCTCAGTGAAACTTCAAATGTACTTGGAAAAGTTTCCTGATGATATTTTTCTTGTTAGTTTAATCCTTGTCTCAACATACACTTGGTCCCCCTAAGACTTGGGTGTAAAAAAATATACAGTAACTCATTTTCTTTATTCAACTTTGCTGAAATAGGATGATACTGTAAGGGTGATATGTGATGCCAGAGTTGGACAGATGGTGTGTCTCCTGGAAGGTCTGTGTCCCTAAACTACAAAGGAGAATTCAGAAACTTAAATGAAGTTAACTTTCTTAAAAAAAAAAAGGGGGGGGGGGGGGGAAGGAAACCAAAACAAAAAAAACCCCAAAGACATAAATGTTACTGCAGTATTAAAACAAAAAGTACTTGCAATTTTGTTATCTTCATTTCTTGCTACATGCTTAGGAGTTTTACCTCCAAATGAAATAGAGGAAAATATGTGCAGGTATAGATTTTTTTTTTGCTTTGCAGTGAAATTAACTGTATTTTTTCTGCACTGCTCTCTCTAAGAACCTAGGGGGGAAAAGCACAGAAGAGATCATAAGAAATATGGGTGGAGTAGAGCTGAAGAAGATAGTGTGCTCCACCTGTCTGCAGGTAATGCTGATGCAGTGATGGATTTTCATCCACAAAATAATTAGCTGTTTAGGCAAGTGTTTAACAATCTTAACAATGTTTTAGAATTCTTTTGTTGTTTAAGGTCTAGCCTAAATATCTCCTATGTCAGAAATTACACCTACTACTTACTGATCTATCTGTAGTAGAAGTGCTTGTGTCAGTCTTGAAGGTTACAGTAATATCCCCTTTTAGATTTTTCTAGCCTAGACTCTTTAAATATCTCTTCATAGACTGTGTTCTTGAAATATGACCATTCTTCTTTCCCCTCTCAGACCTTGTTCAGTTGCTTTACCACCTTCTCAAGAGCAAAGCCCAAAAGGCAAGGGATGCTCCAGGTGGACTATTGCTGGGAACCATGTGTAGAAGGTCCTTTTTTAGTGTCATGATTTGCCCTGGGAAAACACAGTGACCAGGATCATTCCTGACTGTACATCTGAACTGTTCAAACTACTCTTCTCACAAACAATTCTTCAGTGCATGATTTAGCAGTTAAAATGTTCCAGGGACAATTCCTAGTGGGAATGGAATGGGCATTAAGCCACTCACTTTTGGATGTTAAGGCCGCTCATAAGCACAGATACGTGTTGCTCCAAATCATCTGGCCTAAGTGTCTGGGAACGTTTCCAAGGTCAGGTTGAATGTTATGACTGCCATTGAAGAATTGCTCCTTATAGTAACAACATATATTCTCTTTCCATTGAAGTATTCTAGTTTATCAGATGGTTTTGTGGTGAAAAAAATATTTGACAGAATACTTCCTGAAAAAAAAGTGTAGATGTATTCTTTTTTAAAGTTACTGGTAACCCCAGGAGAAGTATTTTATTTTGTACACCTTACTGGACTTTTGTTTGTTTGTTTGCTTGTTTTTCTCCTTTGTTTGTTTGTATGTTTGTTTGTTTTAATCCTATGGTGAAAAAAATGTTTTCCTAGCATGGGCTTTCATGAGAGGGAATGGAGAGACAGGGAGAGACGTTTCACATGCTAACATGCACGAAGTCAGGGAATTAATTGGAGCACAGAGCTCTATTTCTGATGTCAGTGTCCAGATTAACGTGCTGTTGGGTATTTGAGTAATATCTAACTCTCAGAGTTTAAGGGCCAAAATATTTTGAGTCAGCTTATTCACAATATCCTTCAAATACTTGTTTGAAGAACATAGGTTATTATCCTCCTTTTGAAAAATATGCAGAAGTTTAGAGGAAAAATATACATAAGTTTAGAGTCTTGTCTCCTTGTCCTCATATTTGAGTGTCTCTATTACTGTGAGGAGGGAAAGGCAAAATGAATTACACCCACCTCATGGCTCAGTTTTACTCCAGACATTATTTTTTACAATGGGTTTTGTCTCCTGAGTTTCTGATATTTATTTATACTCTACCACTTGGTTAGACTCTGATTTTGAATTTTGTTTCTTAATTGAGTATTTGATTGGATTAAACCTACACATGACTTGAATCCTTTGGGTGAGCAAAGAAAAAAAAGAGTCAGTTGTAACCATGACTTATTCTTTAAAAAAGATAATTATGGTCTTCATTGATATTCCAGTTCCCAAACTCTCCTTTCTGAGTTTTTAAAAAGAAAACCTTGTGTCTCTATGTAAAACCTAAGACATTTGATGGAAGGCACGATAGATCACAAGCACATAGAAGAAATTTAGAACTAATTTATTTTCAAAAGAATTGTTTTTAAAATGGCTTTAGGGGTGTGGGGATTTGGCTAATGAGTTTTGAATGACTGAGATGAGGAATACAAAAAATAAAAGACTGTGATGCATAACATAACCAAGTATTCTGTACATCTGAAAAGCATACAGTGACTAGATCATTGCACTTTGTCACTAAGTGATGACAGGATATTTATTGTATTATAAATACAAATTATAAATTCTTCACTGTATGTTTTGTCCAGATGTATCATGGTTTAAACCCCAGGTGGTAGCTAGGCACCACCTAGCTGCACCACACATCCACCCACGGCAGGATGAGAATTGGAAGAATAAAAGTGAGAAAACTTGTGGGTAAAGAA
>NW_010253356.1:9704-10772 GCF_000690775.1 Eurypyga helias
GGAAAGCAAAAGCCACGCACACAAGCAAAGCCACACAAGGAATTCCCTCACCACCTCCCATCGACAGGCAGGTGTTCAGCCATCTCCAGGAAAGCAGGGCTCCATCATGTGGAGCCATCTACTTGGGAAGACAAACACATTAACTTTATATGCTGAGCATGACGTCATATGGTATGGAATATCTCTTTGGTCAGTTGGGGTCAGCTGTCCCAGCTGTGTCCCTTTCCACCTCCTTGTGCACCCCAGGCCTACTTGCTGGTGGGGTGGGGTAAGAGGCAGAAAAGACCTTGACTCTGTGTAAACAGAAGCAGCACAGGCTGTAAGGTGAAGGTTGAAAGCATTCTGACATCAAAATTGAGAATGAAATCCAGTCCTTGGAGAACTCCCACTCAAGAAACTGAAGCAGAAATGATCTTACTAGAATGATGTGGTAGCAAATGAAAAATCATGCAAGTTGTGCAACACTGAATGATAGTGAGATTTTCTGGCATCCATGAATCTCATTGCTCTGATCAGACATAGACACAGACTTCCCTTGCTTTATATTAGCATAAAACAAGACCTTTGAAATGAGGAGTTGCCCTTTTTGTTTATGAAATTATGAAATACTACAGGGTTCAGTGGACCTGCCCAGACTTCATAGGGAATCTCATATGCCCTCTAGCATAGAGACTGGAGTCTGCACTGGTTTCCATGGTCTGGTGTCTGTTATCTAATTGATACTGCTTGGTCCTGGAAGACACTTCAGGGATGAGAGCTGCTTTTTTTTCTTATTTTTTTCTTGAAGCTAATGTCTGCAGTGTTTGTTTAGGGTGCTCTGTTCCATATTCCGTTTTATAAATGTGTAAATAAACACCCTTATTCCTAATTTGTGGGATATTCTGAAGTGGGTATCTCTCAGACCATTGTAGTTAACACAGGGTTTTTTTGTATAAATAAATAGTAAAACCAAAGTAAATATAATTGGTACTCGCAGGTGTCCCAGGGAAAACAAGCGATTGTTCTGTTCAATGACTGTCTTCTATTTCTAAGGATTTGTCCTTATGCAAAGAATGAAAGAGAGTGTAT
>NW_010253356.1:10803-12501 GCF_000690775.1 Eurypyga helias
TACAAATCCAGGAAAAAAAGATACACTCCCCACCCTCCCCCAGGTCTTCATATATTATAGCAGGCTTTTACCAGTCAGTGACCACTGGTGAAGGAAAACATGTATAGACTCTGCCTGGCTGTCTTTATATTTGACCATTAATTTCTCTTGGCTTTGTGCCGCTGCTACTTCTGGTCACAGTTGTCAGAATAACTGAGAACAGATGTAAAGCTACTAGCATGTTCTGATCTCCTTCATTAACAGACACCACACAAGTATTTTCTTTCTCTTCACTACTCAGCTACTGACACTGTAGTGCTGCCAACACTGCTAAACTAGGATACTACTTCGCCATTGCTCCTTGGACAAGGATGTATCTGAGCAGATGCAATCCCTACCCTCATGGCCTTTGCGTGGAGTTGTCTGCTCTGCCTGAGATGTATAGAAAATCCAATGTGCCAATATACAAAGAAGTAGGGGGAAAAAGTCTTATCTCCCTCATTTCTAGTCCTTCTTGAATATATATTTACTTCTGGTTATACACAGAATAAGTTGTACTTAAGGTCTTTGGAGAGCAAGAAGCAACAGCAGTTTTTTACGCATAGCATGCCAAGTACTTTCACTTCATATTTTTTCTGCTTATGAACAAGTTGTCTGGGAATTTTTGACCAAGTTCAAGCTGTTTTTCATGACTTGTGATCAACTTAGTTTTTGAGAATGTTTTGAGTCTGCTGTTTTGTTTCTCAGTTGTGATTAACAAGAAGTTTCCACAGATACGACTTCACTCTTTGCTTCTTTATCTATGCTTGGAAATTATTTTGAGGAACTTTTGGGGTCGACTTTGATCTTGCCAGTTACTGACAACTTCAGAAGAGTTGGCCTATGCTATATGTTGTAGCATTTAGTGAAACCAAACAAGATAGACAAAATGTTATGACCTGTCAACTTTGTGAGGTAAATACCTGCTTGCTTCTTCTTCCCCTTATGGGTGGCATAGGACAGTTATCTTTCAGTGGGAGGTAAGTATACCAGAACTGCCTGATGTTTGCTGTAGGGTTACCTGCAGAAGATCATGTTTGTGCTAAGTTAACTTGGAGCAGGCAACATGCAGTAGCTTTTAGTTTAATGGGTCCTGAAGCTCTATACCTTACATGGAATGGCCATCTCCACTAAGATACCTTACAGACAAGAGAATTTAGCTGCTTCTCAGCAGAAGGGTGAAGTTGTCTCAGAAGGTGGCCACAAGTGTTGGGGGAGAAAAATTTGCCCTTCATAGGTCTAAAAAACACTCACTGCACTCTGTCCGCAAAGCAAGGGTCAAACAATTTTGTTTTATTGTATATGGCTAAACTGTTGAATATTTTTTGCATGCTTAATTCATGCCACTTGGTGCATCTCATGTTGAAATATTTAATTTTTAGCTTTGGTAAAATTTTCTTTGGATTATTTTTATGTGTCAAGTGGTATATGTAACTGTATAAACTTGCTGTGGTCTTCTGAAGGTTACATGTAGTGCTTCTTGGTAAGTAATATCCTTTATCTTTTTAAGTTCCTTCTTTAATAGTTGAATAGGTAGTTAGTTGATCTGTCATTACCCAAATATTGAAAAAAACCTCTTCAACTTGAGCTAAAGCTCATTAGCTGATATGGAAAAACTGAGATTTTTTTGAGAAGTGGTTCTCTTAATCTTTTTGTGTTAGAATCATAGAATGGTTAGGG
>NW_010253357.1:0-28396 GCF_000690775.1 Eurypyga helias
GTTGACCACCACTCTCTGAATGCAGCCATCAAGCCAATTCTTTACCCACCAAGCGGTCCATCCATCAGGTCCATGCCTCTCCAATTGAGAGACAAGGATGTTGTGCCGGACGGTGTCAAACACTTTGTACAAGTCCAGGCAGATGATATCAGTTGCTCTTCCCTTATGCGCCAACACCATAACCCTGTCATAGAAGGCCACCGTATGCGTCAGGCATGACCTGCCCTTGGTGAAGCCATGCTGGCTGTCACCACTCTCCTTGTTTTCCATGGACCTCAGCATAGTTTCAAGGAGGATCTGCTCCATGATCCTGCCAGGCACAGAGGTGAGACTGACTGGCCTGTAGCTACACAAGTCTTCCTTTTTTGCCTTTTCCAGTCAGTGGGTACTTCACCAGACTGCCACAACTTCTCAAATACAGTGGATAGTGGCCTGGCGTATTCATCCACCAGTTCCCACAGGACTTGAAGATACATCTTATCAGATCCCATGGTCTTGTGCAACTTCAGGTTTCTTAGATGGTCTCAAACTGGATCTTCCCTTACAGTGGGCAGCTCTTCATTCTCCCAGTCCCTGCCTTTGCCTTCTGCAACTTGTGTGGCGAGGCTTGAGCACTTTCCGGTGAAGACTGATGCAACGTCATTGACTAACTTAGCCATCTCCATATACCAAGGTAACGAGGTCTCCCATTTCTTTCTGGAGACGGCTCATATTTTCCCTAGTCTTCCTTTTTGTCACCAACATACTTATGGGAGCTTTTCTTGTTGCCCCTGGCCAGGTTTAATTCTGTCAGGGCTTTAGCTTTCCTAACCTGATCCTTGTCTGCTTGGACAATTTCTCTGTACTCCTCCCAGGCTACCTGTCTTCACTTCCACCATCTGTAGGCTTCCTTTTCGTGTTCGAGTTTGACCAGGAGTTCACTGTTCATCCACGAAGGCCTCCTGGCATTTTTACCCGACTTCCTCTGTGTTGGGATGCACCGCTTTTGAGGTTGGAGAAGATCCTTGAATGTTAGCCAGCACACTTGGGCCCCTCTTCCCTCCAGGGTTTCCTCTCGTGGTACTCTACCAGGTAGTTCCCTGAAGAGGCCAAAGTCTGCTCTCCTGAAACCCAGGGTAGCGAGCTTGCTGCCCAGCCTCCTTAAGGATCTCAAACTCCAACATTCCATGGTCGCTGCAGCCAAGGCTGCCCTTGAGCCTCACATTCCTCACCAGCCCCTCCATGTTGGTGAGAAGAAGGTCCAGCATGGCACCCCATCTTGTCGGCTCCTCTGTCTCTTGGGGAAGGAACTTGTCATCAACACATTCCAGGAACCTCCTGGCTTGCTTGTGCCCTGCCGTGTTTTCCCTCCAACAGATATTGGGGTGGTTGAAGTCCCCCATGAGCACCAGAGCTTGTGAACAGGAGTCTGCTCCTATCTGTCTGTAGAAGGCCTCATCCACTCAGTCTTCCTGGTCAGATGGCCTGTAGCAGACTCCCACTCCAGTATCCTCTGTCCCTGCTCTCCCTTTAATCCTGACCCATAAGCTCTCGGTCAGCTCCTCATCCATCCCCAGGTGGAGTTCCATGCACTCCAGCTGGTCTCTGACGTAGAGAGCAACACCCTCTCCTCAACTGCCCTGCATGTCCTTCCTAAAGAGCCTGTATCCTCCCATTCCAACACTCCATAAATGTCTTTGGGATCAAAGCCACTTGTGTAATATGGCACATTGATAGCTAAGGCAGCCTTAGAGTGCAGAAATCTCTACTTTCATTCTCGTAATGCATATCATTCTTAGCTCATCTTTTACAAGCTATGTTAAAGTTTCCCTGACTAGATATGCAATCATACCTTTCAATCCACTCTATGCTTTGGGAATTAGGCCTGACTTGGATCTGGCCTGTTCTCCGTAGCTGTGCTTGCAGTCTCTGAGTAGTTTTTTTACATGAGGCTTACCCATCCTGCAGAGACAATCCTCAAATATGGTTTGGTGTTTAATTCATCTTGACTTGTCCTGTCTAGACAACCTGGTTGGCTTCTCCCAGGTTAAAGCCAGAGTATAAGCTAACATATAAGTAGTATGGATAAACAGGGTACCAGGATTTGACTGTAAACTTTTGCCTAAATTAGCAAAATTGTATAGATGCTATTGTAACAAATTGCCTAAGGTTGTAAAAAGACCTCAAAAACTTGAATTTGTTCAGCTGTCCTGGTCTTGGATACAGGGCTCTAATTCTTGCCTTTTCAAAATAAAGAGCTTGAAAAAGCGTACGTGTAGTTTAGGTTGACTAAGTCTCAGATAAGAGACTGAGATACAGGCAGCAGTTGTTAGGTGTATGAGTGACAGCTGAAGCGATGGTGGCACCTGCCTTTTATTGATTTTTTTTTTTCCCCCCCAGTTTAAATTATTCTGTCCTTAGTGTGTGGAATCCTGTTCTGCTTTGGTGGGAGCAGGAATACATAACCCAGTAAATCCTACCTCTATGTGGATGCCCCCCCTTCTTTCTTTATCTGGCACTTACTGCATGAATGCTACTATAAAGTTACCATGAGACAGTGCTAAGGGCAAGAATACACCTCATTAATTGTTCCAGCAATGAGAAATTCAAGAGCAATGACACTCTGGAGGGTTTAACAGACAGAAGAATCATGGCGTGAGAAATAAAAACCCGTCTCTTGGTGTGACCATCCCTCTGACTTTTCAGTCAGCCTGGGCACTGGCCTTGGGCTCTCTCTGGATGGACTACCGCAATGGCAACAGCGTGTGCCTGCTGCTGGCACCATGTACCCTGCAGTCAGCTTCTGTAACCAAAGCCCAGTCAAGTCGTTGGGCACAAGTCCAGCCTGGAATCGGCCACAGCATTGCTACATCCTTGGGTGCCACCAACACTAATTGAAATGGCAACCAAGGCCCTTTCATAGCTATCTAGTGCCATCATACACCTTCTATCTCAAATACAGTTGGCCCAAGAAAACTTGACATTAAAACAACATTAGCTGGCGTTTGTGTTGCTGTGATGCTGTAAAATCTTTAGGCAAAGGGGATATGTAGAAACAGCAGCACACACTAAGACAACCTCTCTCCTCCCAAGCCAGACAACACACCACACTGCCCAGAAAAAACCTAAGTTACTGGCCCAGTCGTGGAAGGTATTGCCATGCGCAGCTCTGTGCCTGCGCTGGTCTGGGCTCAGTGCCACTCTGATGTGTCTAGGGTCCACACTAGCTGGGTTAGTGCAAAATCC
Organism: Eurypyga helias; assembly: GCF_000690775.1. Classification (NCBI taxonomy): domain Eukaryota; kingdom Metazoa; phylum Chordata; class Aves; order Eurypygiformes; family Eurypygidae; genus Eurypyga; species Eurypyga helias. The sequence goes on from NW_010253357.1 coordinate 3,226, forward strand.
AAGCTATCTGCAGTAAGATTTAAATTCTGCTTTGTAGAGAATAGGGAGAAGAGAGGCTCCCTGTCTTACAGTCCTCTCTGAAAAGTTACTGCTTCCCGAAAGGCTTAGGGTCTTTAGGAGACAAGCAACAAACAGACTTATTTCTGCAGTGAATTGGGAACACACATCCTTTACTGCTGCAGAGGTTCCTAAACGATGCACAGCTGGATGGCTGCCAGTAAAGCCTTAGTATAGTAGTTGGCTAGGGAACAAGGATGCCCTGGCAACCATGCATAAGCGAGGATGCTGCATAATCTTTAACAAACTGTTGTGAGCTAAGGCTGGGGGGAAGGGGGATCTGCTTCCCCAAGATTTACATAGGAGCTGCTCCAGAGGAGAAGGTGAACGCTCTCCATCGGTGGAGAACAATGCTGGAGTGCCAGAGCATTAGATGTTGCAGGCTAAAGAACAATTTTACAGGTGTACTTACTCTTTCTTGTATCTGCTTGAAGGTACAAAATGCGAGAAGGTGCCTCGCCACCATGGGATGGAAGATCTAAGGAAAGGTCATGCTGGCCTCTTTTCAAAATAACAAAAATTAAAGCTTACAGAGAGAAAGAGGGGAAAAACTGGGTGATGAACTGTAATTGCTTTAGACTGCGCTGACATCTCTCTGATCCCTGGTTTAGTTCTGTAGCTTCAATCTCTTCCTTTGTGTAAGTACGTACGCATCCGGGCACTGGCAGTTAAGGAATAGTTATAGGTGCAGATGACTTCTCTTGCTCTTCTAAAAAGCTAGATCAGGTCACTTTTTGTATGCTGAGGAAGCAAGGTAAGTTCCCTTCAGACAATCGCTACATATCATTTGATGACCCCACGATAGGGTAAAGGTCCCTAGGATAAAGGTTTTAATGCTTTCATAATCCTGAACTTCCAAAGAATAGGGGAGAGACCACTGGCTTAAATAAACCTTCAGGGAACCATTGGTGTTGCAGCTATTAACCGAGGCCTTGTGAGCACATTCATTAATTCTGCCTACTAATGACAGCACAAAATCTACACCAGCTCTTTGTGAGGTGCAGGTGAGGTCTGCTGACTTCAACCACCCTGCACACGCACTCAGCTGGAGGTTCCTCTTCCAAACTTCCGTGCGATAGGAACAGCCACTGCTACAGAGCAGATGTGCTTAGCATCACGACAAACTCCAAGTCACTGGGCAGTGGAATATACCTGGAGGCAGATCTCACGTATTTCACTAAGATGGTGTAAATCTTATAATTTCATAGAATTAATAAATATCTATGGAGTATTTTAAATTCCCAGATGAATCATGATAAAGTTGCTATAGACATTATTATTGCTGTAACTGACAGGAACAATATTGTGTTCTATAATCTACCCAAATGCTAATATTGTTCTCTTTCTTAAGAGTACTTATGTGCTGTACAGAATTTCTTGTGTATTTTTCTCTGTGTCCTCTGATCTACAGGAACCTTTATAATGATATGAAACATTGACATTTTGGGATTGGTTGTTACTGCCTCTTTTTCGTGCAGACTTCTATAGAGAGTTTGCAAAGGGTATATGTGTGTTTGAATGAAACCCTTTAATGCTAGGGGAGGAGATCAGATTGACATGGAATTCAGCTGCTGTTGTTTTTGTAAGGAGAAAAGGCCTGCTGGATTTAAGAGTGTTTGAGTGTATCTGGTTGACTGAACTGTTTCCTCAAGGAAGTATTCATTCACTCAATATCCTGAAGGGTTAAGAAAACAGAAACCCATAGTTTTACTGAGTTGTTGTTATGTACGTTGCCAAGGGAACTGTAGCTGGAATGTTTAAATGTGTTGTTTCTCCCCAAACCCACACCAGTGAAGCTTGAGAGTCTTCGTGTGCCCTAATCCTCACAATTAACTTCTATGTGGTGGGGGGCTTATGGGGCTAAATCAGACTAAATACTTGTTGGTGACACTAGGTAACATTCCCACCATGCTGGATGGAGTGATTTTAGCATCATACTCGTTACTTATGTGAATCTCAACCAAAACCAGAAAACAGAGTATATTAAAAGCTCCACTTATTGCTTCTCCCTGAACCCCATGGACTTCTTTTAGTAACACACGTTATAGAACTGAATGATCTCCAAGGAGCTCTCCTTAAGACTTAGCTAAGAGAAATCATAAGGTTGATATTGATCTTGACCCAGATCTTTAGTACCTGTATTGTCTTGCCTCACATGTGATTCAGTTTACCTTCACTGGTATAAAGCTGGAAGTTCTATTGAAACGGAGGGAGCAAATTTTAGCCTCATTTCCATTTTAATTCCTAAGTGATCAGTCTGCAGAAAGTCTAATCAAGTGCTCCTCGTTTCCAGATCAATTACTATAAGAAAAGTACGTATCTATATGTATCTGTAGAGGTCAATTGTGACTTGGATTTTCATGAAGCTGGGAAAAACAGCAATGTCCAAACCATCCCAAAGCCTTCCGTCATGCCTTCACTCCACCATGCTTTTTTCATGAGTGGCTGGCAGCTCCCAGTTGAGTCAAAACTAGCAGCACTCAACCTGTGGTTGAGTCAAACATTTTTCTAAGCATAAACTGACGCACACTTTGACTGATTTCATGTGTTTCGTCTGGTACGTGGGAAGATCTGTATTCAGGAGAAGCCTTTCAGTTCTGTACTTGTACCTCCTCCTATCACGCAACTTAAGGTTTTTAATACAGTCCAAGATAATTGTCATAATATAATTTGAGCCAATTCTTGTTCCAATGGAAACTGAAAACACAGATTACTTTGCAGCTGCCCTTCAAGCGCTTGAAAGCCCAATGCCCAAAACATGGTTTCTAAATACCTCATGAATCTTGTTGCCTCCTATGGCTCTTAAGCAGGATTTTGAGCTCCGGGGACAGATAAATGTCTCCATCTTGTCAGTGCTGGGGCAGACTACAAACACTTTATCCTTCGAGGTCCTGTGTATGCATTTTACTGTGAAGTTCCCTTTTTTTTTCCAGCCTCAGAATGAAACCATTGACCAACCAGTTTGCTTTCTGCACCTACATAAAAAGGTAAGCATGTCCTGTGGTCCTCATCCACCAGCAGTCCAAACTGGGAATCACCTGAACTGTAAAACAAGGAGGGAGACTGATTCACACTCAGGTCTGCTACAGGAAACGATCTCAAAACTTCTTTCAACCTCTTAGATTCTTAAAAGCTAGGAAACCAGACCCATATGACCAAGGGTCAGTAAAATCCTGAGGATTCCATGCTTCCATCAGTGGTCAGGGGCCAATCGTCCTATTTCCACTACGTTCAGAACAAGTGGATGGTGCTGCAGCTAGCTTGTGTATGCTGACAGCTCACATTTCCCAGCTGTGATGAACCGGATGATTTACAATAAAAGAACAAAGGAATAAAGGCCAGATCTTGACCAAAGATTTCTGTGGCTCTTTTACTCCATGTCTGTTGACACTCTGATGCAAAGAAGGGCAACTGACAAAGCATAATTTTGGGGGTTTTTTCTATTCCCTATTTTCGTGCTTCATGAAACTCCTGCACAGGTTAGTCTGACCAGTCATTGCTGCACGCTTCTGAAAGCGCGGTGTGGGACTCGACTGAGGTGCGTTGGCAGGGGCTGAACATGGCCTGCCTGCAGTCTCCTTGGCTCAGGTTTTTACCGCATCACCCAGATTTACGTAAGTTTTTATTTAAAACAGACTCTTGCAAGACTCCTCAGGTATCTAACTGATACAAACTGAATGCAAACCAGAAGCTCTGATATGAGTCCACTGTGTAAAAGACAAAGAACCTATAAAAAGCAGAGGTGAAACGTAACCAAAGCCTCACACTCCTCAGAAGAATCAATCCTGCAGTGGGTGCTAAACACCACAGCCCTAGTGATACACGGGGTGTTCCTTACGCCTGGTTTTTTCTTGCTATTTGCAGCCACAAGGATGAGCAAAAAGTCTGCTGTTTTCCTTTGACTAGGGGCTGGAAACTCTTTTGTTTTGGGAGTGCTGCCTTTTTTTTTTTTTCATTCACAAAGTTTGTTTTTCTCTCCAGTTTTTTGGGAGCTTTTTATTTCCTGTCAGACCAGGGAGGAGAAAGCTGTTCTCGCCTGTAAGTTATGCGCCCCTTGCAGTGCCCCTCAGTTACACAGCGCAAGGAAAAGAGAAACAGAATCCATGGCATCGTGCTGTAACGCTGCGCTATACAGTTTGCCCTGGTTAAACATTCCCAGAAAGGGAATAACAACGCTGGGGAGCCCTTGAATGGTTTTTGGCCATTGTGCGGGAGAGGAAGCAGGCATTCAGGGTTAAACTGAAACGGCGCTGGATTCTGGGCAAATCGGTTTTCAGATCTGAGCTACACAGACGAGATTTATATTACTACAACACGATCTCCTCCATACCTGAGGCAGCATCTGAAGCCTTGAAAAGCAACCCTGAACAGCTGTAGGAGACTTTCAGTTTGATTTAACCTACATGCCCCAAACTTCACCCACCATTTTTAATCTTTGCCCAAACAACTTAAAGTATACCCAGGAAATAACGCATAAGGTCTTGTACGTACAGATCTTTTGTAGTATGCAATTGTGTCTTTTTTCTTTGCCTTGTGTTCCAGATATTCAGGAAGATGTCAAACTGGAAAGGAAAAAATGCTAATTTAATGACATTTTTCAAACCCTGCATGAGGCAAGGGTTGCGTTTTTGGATCAAGTTTGGGACGGTCTCGCTTTCTCCTCAGCACCCACCTAATTCACTTTCTCTTGCTCTAAAATGTTTTGGTGAGGGAAGATGAGCACTGAATTTAGGCTGCTCCTTACTGCTGCTGGGGTTTTCAGAATGATACCTCCGTGTGTTCATGGTGAGCGGTCCCTCATCTAATGACAGAATGGATCAAATCACTGGATCTAAATAGCAGCTTACATGAAATTTGAATGTGCAGCTGCAGTTTGTCACTTGTGCCAGCTGCTTTTTCTTTGCTGCTAATATCTGAACCTTGCCCATTCCTATGCACGTGTTTTATCTGCTGATAGTTGTGCTTCTCCTTAAAGCATCATGCAGACTTTAAAGTTGCAAAGACCTTTCAAAACTAACATGCCTATCACAGGCAGAGCCCACGCAAAATGCTGGATGGTAGAGAAGGTTTTGTTTGTGCACAAAATCATCTACAGCTGGGAGACAATAGGATTTTAAAAGTGTTAACAAGTCAAGCAAAAGCCCTATCTATTAAAAGTAGACATTGGAATTACATGGTACCAGAGAACGTTTGTAAGTGACATTATTGTAAACTATGAATTATGGGTTTATCTGCTGTTGTGCCAATTAATAACTTACTTTCTGTAATGATCAACTAATCAGTTATTGGAAATACACTGATGCAATCAATTGTCCAATGAATCCCGCTGTTCAGACAGCCAGCTGCTGGGGATGCTGGCACACATCTGCCCTTCCTGCCAGGTTGTAGCCGTGCAAAACAACCACCGTCACCACCACAGAAGGACCCATGGCCTTTGGTTAGCCCCTGCGTTTTTCCACTAGGATTTGTTCAGTTGATATAAAATGGGAACTCGACAGTCCGAGTCAACACTACAGGGGGCCTCTATAGGGGGAAACACAGACCCTAAACAAGCTACCCAGAGCCCCCCCCGTCAGGTTCAAAGAATGCAGTTTGAACCATCCCTAAGATGAAATCCCCACCAACTTTTACAGAGGCCACCCTCTGCTTACAAAACCTAGTCCCTTCCCTGCAGGCATCCAGGATCCTTTCAAATGGAAAATTTATGCTGTACTGAAATAGTTCATACGATAATAAACAACTAGTGCCATCATTCTGCTGGTATTCAGAGCGCAATTAAACCTGAACTCTACTTGGGGTGGGAAGGTGGTGGCGTGGGGGGGCCAGGCAGCTCACCCCTCTATACCCCCTCCTAATGCAGCAGGTTTTCCTGCTCATCCCCCTACGCCCTGTAGTGAAAAACCCCTTCTCCCTCCCCACATTTACATGGGGCACGGGGACTTGTGGGTGATTATGTAACTCACAGGTCAATTCGTTGTTTGGGCAGAAGCGCTGCAAGAATGTGGTATGTTGGCTGAAGCTGTTTGTTTGCTTAAGTTCTCAGAGTTCAATGAGGTCATTTTCTCATCTTCCCTGTGTTTTCTGTATTTTCCACAGACCTGCCAGCCTCAAACAACACCCTCTTTCTTCACATTAGAAATGGAAACACGTCCTCTGCAGGAATTTTCCACTTAATAGCTCCTGCTTTCCTACCGGGGGCCTCAGTGCACCACCACTGCAATGCTGTATTTCTTTCCACTGCAGTTTGACATTTTGCAGCCAGAACAACGAGCAGCATTCACTCCATCCCCATTTCTGAAAAACATCTCTCTGGAGCCACACAGAACGCACCCAGTGCGGCAGTCGCCAGGGGGAGATGGCAAAGGTATTTAAACATCGTTACGTGTCACGAAGGAGATGACATTGTCGAGTAATAACGAGCTTCTGTACACATCGCTTTTCCTCGCTCCCCCGTTCCGCCCCCCTCCAACCCTTTATGCTCACACCACAGCCTCTGCCCTGCTCTCCTGTAACCAGCCAGTCTCGTGTTCTACGCTTGACTGTAATTGTTTGCCTCTGCAAATTATTTCCTTCGTGTAATATTTGCAAACTCTACGCCAGGTCCTGCCACTGTGAGGAGCGGAAATGCAGATGGCAGGTAATCCGAGCGGTAAACAAGGAGCCTGCTTTAACAGGCGCAGAGTGACCTGTCTGGAAGCAGCAGCATTTGCTAACTGTTTACCGCTGAGATGCAATGATGTCGCCCGAAATGCAGCAGCCGGAAGGTTGGAGCAAAGTGGGATCTCAGGCACTCAGGGAAGCACAACCTGTAATATTTATTTGTTGTTCGCGCTGTGCTTTTTTTAAAGTTAGAGCTGTATTAACAAATACTTCGTAGACACAGCACAGGGATTTCTGGAAATTAGCTTTTAATAATTTATAATTCCTTTACGGGAAGAGAAACATATGGAAGTAAACACTTTATTGCTAGAAGGAAGGTTTCCCCTGTCTGCGCAGTGGTAGAGTCTCAGACAGCAAGGTCCCAGTAGGTCAGACTGGCACACTGAATTGCGTATCAAATGAAACTGGTGCTCTGGAAAAGGGGTGGAAAGAGGAAGAGGGTGTTAGTAAGGAGGTTGCTCAGGCCAGGAGGGTGGGCCACTGAAAAACAACACGGAAAAAAAATAGGATTGATGATTTGCAGGACACCTAGGGTATTTCTTTCAGGGGGTATTACTTCCACTTTTACCCAGGAACAAGAGCTGGTAGAAAAAAAAGCGGCAGGAGCTGACAGCTTTGTGCTGATCAAAGGGACGTAGCATTGAATGCCTGCCTTTGCTAGCTATTTATTAGAAAGAGAGAAGGGCTCCTTTGCCATTCTACTTGGGAGAGAAGGGATTAAAGATCAAAAAAAAGAGAGGGGGACTGGCCTGACTTCTTTGTTCAGCATTTGTGTGTGTGTGTGTGCCATGCTGTCCGCTATAAGACAAAAACACCCTTTCTTTCCATAGCGTTGCTGCCTGCCTTTTCTCAATGAGTGAAATTTCTGGTGATGAACAGTTCCAGTAGCATCTTTTTTTTTTTTTTTTTAATGTAAAGAAGGCCCCCTTTGGGAAACTTAGTTAACTGTCTTTTAGCCTGATTAACCTAGGAAATAAAGTTTAAATGCGCTGCTGGGATTCTGTTAGGATCATCAGTTCATATAGATAACAGCAAAAGGTGTTAAAATTCACTTCACTGGTGCAAGTGATCTCATGTCGTAAAAATGATTATCCCCAGCAGAACAGGGAAGGATTAAGGGGCCACGTCTACATCTGGGAAACTCCGAAAGTGTTTTATTAGCATTAATACGTGTATTAATCACACACACGAAAAAGGCCCATCAGGATGGTGGCTAATGGCACAGTGCCTTAAACCTACTCTCTTAAGTCAGTGAAATGTGATCGCCTTTACTACTAGAATTGCAATAAAGCTGTTAAGCCATCTGAATTAAATTGGGAAAAGCCTGCTTGTATGATTGTGGATCTTCATGGATTACCTGTCATGGAAAAAGAAAGACTGTTACCAAGATAAGATGCTCCCATTGCAGAGAGTTTGGAGAAGCGTGGGGTAGATTTGGTATTCAAGCTCTGAAGCAGTTGAACTGCAGTGCACATGAGCTGGATCAGTGGCCTAAGTGCTCGTTTATGTTCTTGTTTCTGTGAAGTGGATCAGAGAGAGAAAAACCTAACTCTGTCCCATGCTTTTGCTCCCTCCTCCGCTCCTTAGTTCAGGTTGCTGCTTCCTAGCATGAGTGAGAGTAAGGCTAAATGGCTGTGCAAGCAAGGTTGAGGTAGACACTGATAAAAATAAATGCTGTTGACCAGGCACATGAATAACTCAGCAGATGAATATCGCAGGGTTTGACAGGAGCGGCATTTCCCAGACTTTCATTCCATTTCTATTTGCAGCCCCTAAAGTTTGTTTCAGCTTGAGAGCAACCACAAGTATCGAAATGAAACATTGCCAAATATGTGGTGATTTTAAAGCAAGAGTTTTATAAGGTCTATTACCAGCGTTAGGCTAGCAAAACAAATATGTGGTGACAATCGTTAGGGTCCTCTTTGATCTCCAACCTTCAGCACCACCCAAACAAATCTAAGTCCTTTAGTGAAGATTAGGAATTCAACTCTTGGGAAAAGCCCTCGTATATGTGCCGCAGTCTCCTTTCAGCTAAGTTATGTTCATAATCACCATACTAGAGTAGCATATAGGAAAGTCTTGGTAAAAATTACTTTAACACCATGATAGATATGATAGTGAGACAAATTATTGACTTTATTGGTAAAAATCTTATAGTTATACATGTTCAAATCATGTCAAGCCCTTGCCTCTCTCATTCCTGTATCACTCCTCTTTCGGTGGATATTTGGAATATTGTATATGTCTATCACCACAGCAGTGACATTTGTTATTTTACTCATCAAAATGTCACCTGCCTATCAAGATATCTAGTACTGGGAAGCTTCACTGAATCATGCACAGGCTGTTTTCTGCCAGCAGATGTATTACAAGAGGCTCTTAAATTGATGTGGAATAGCGACAGAAATCAGCTTCCCTGACTGCAAAGTTAAAGGAACTAACATTTTCCTTAATAGGATATTTTAGTAATTGCTTCACAACGTTATTGGGAGGATGGATTATTAAACCAGTCAGTCTCTGACAATGCAGGATTGTTTGTATTGTAACTAGTGTTTGCAAAGGACTTTGAAGATGAAGAGGACTATGTGAACATTAAGCATTGTGAATACTATAGTATTTTGAGCATGTTTAGCCAGGACACTTGGCTGGCCTAAAAGCCTGAAGAAAAACTTAACTGAGCACCTAGTAAGAAGCCAGGTGATAAAAGAGACAGGAAATAGGGATACTAGATAAGTGGAAAGCAAACTCTAAACAAGAAGGCAAAGAAGAAATTAAAAGCCAAGCCTATAAAAACACAGAGAGGTTTTTAGAAGTGACACCATTATGACAAATGATCAACACTGCTTCAAATGTACTGTATTTCTCCACCCATCCCTGAGTAGATCTTAAGTACCCTTCACCGCCTTGGAGTCAGATTTCATGCCAAAATGTCTGTGTTACTAGTTTTGCAAGTGCTACCACTAATTGAAACCACATAATGTTGCAGATTTGAAATAAGGCAGGCAGGGCATCCCTGCTGAAAAGCTACCCAGCAGGACAAACTCTTTGTTCTCTTTTGAAAAGAACTAATTCAAGGGAAATGTTGTCTAAATCACTACTTCTAAATGTATGCAAAATTTCCTCCAAACCGCCACATTCCCCCTCCCCCCCTCCCCCTATAATTTTCCTGGTCAGCTATCAAAGGACTTTGCTATTCTTGTAAACTGGAAAAATGGTTTTATATGCACACTTGTCATTTCTAGGTGTATAAATTTTGCTTTTGCAGGTATCTTACATGGCACATAGTGTGATAACTTGAGGGTAGGGTAGTTAATTAGGAGAGTCCAGGTCCTATTTCATTTATACTGGAGTAACTTAAACTAGGAGAATGATCACAGCCACATTCAGTAATTTAAGTCCCTCCTTTCAAAGCTATTTTAAATAATTATATTTTAGTTGCATGTTTTCAGGAAGCTTTTACACTGCTTGTTTTCCTGCACCATGCAAGCTCTCTTCCTTCCCAGCTCCCTCAACCCTGGCTGTTTGTCCTTCTGGATAGTGTTAGTTGCAGTCCTTTAAGAAATTAGAAAGGATGCAGTTGTCAGTATTTTGTCAATCATAAAATCTAAAGCATGGAAAAAGTGTGAGAACGGCAGGGGGATTCTATAATTTCTATTGAGAAAATAGGTTGTTCCCCAATACTGTCAGCAGTACCTTCACTTGACCTCAAAGAAAAGGCCAAAAGGTGGACTTTCTGATCAAGGCTGGGATTTCCAATTGCGATGTGTGTGCAAAAACATCGCTTGATACCTGGTTTGGAAACCCCCAAAAGCCACCCTCAGCATTTTTTTGGGGAATAACTCATCACACAATTTCATTTTGAGCCAAAAATGTGGGCTACGTACATTTACATGTATGTACATTTAGCTACATACCTTAACAGCGGTGGAATAGGTAACATGGCTATGTACCTGAGCAAAAATGTCCAAATCAAAGCATGTTCCTCATCACAGCGAATGGAAAAACTGACAATAGCATATGACTGGTAGCATGCAAATAACTTTTTAACTTGCAGCTTGACAAGGAAGTCTTTGCTCAGTGCGTGCCCCTTTTAAATTTGTCCTTTTGGACAGGGACTTTGAGATTTAGGGCTGGAAGGACTTGCAGAATCCTATTTTTGCTTTCTCTCTAAATAGATATGAGAAAAGTGAAGTTCATTGTAACGTCTTCCAGAAGAAGATTGTGTAGTTTTGCTGTTGAAATTTTGATTGCAAAGTAGTAGACAAATAGGCTAGCACTTGCTTTTCAGTACTCTAAAGGACCTGGCCTTTACTCATGCTATCAGTATTCCCAGTTAACTCTATTCTCATCATACATGCATTACAATGTAAAATGAAATAACCTCATAAATTCCTACCAGATTCTGTATGCCTGCTACAGATTATACACCAAAGATCAAACTTTTAACATTTATTCATGGTGGAAAATATTTTTTTGCATGTGTGTTTTCTTGATTAAAAATTCTTATTTAAGTATGTCAAATAATTTGGTACTTACAAAAAATTCCTTCGTCACCATTGCTTATCCTGTTTGTGTGTATGGAAGCACAAATCTCAACAGTTACATCACTTTTAATGTAAACAGCTGGTGGCAATCTAATTATTTATTTTTTTGAGTCTGTGGCCTTTGGGGACACAGATTTCCAGTCACTGGTTAGTCTCCGAGTAGTAGGAAACCTTTTGTGAAATATGGGACTTCAGAGGAGGAGGGAGGGTTTTCCTTTAGAATAAGAATAGTGTCTGTGGATTTTCTTTGAAGACACAATGTATGATTAATGACTCTCTATTCACTGGAAAAGAGTAACTCTCATTAAGTGAAATGGAAGTACCCCAGGGTAAAATGCAGCCTAACTGAAAAAAAGAACTGAGCTTAGGAAATCCAAGCATCAACCTATTTTTTCTGGGCAGTGAAAAGCAAAGTGTGGATGTATTAGGCTCAACTTTCCAGGGAAAAAGCCAGATATTTTGTCGCTTTCTATCTGCTGTGTAGAAGACGGGTCCTGGGCTCTGCCAAGGGTTGCGTGCTGCTTGTCTGGGTTAATGAGTGAGTTATCAAAATACAAGATTTATGACAGCAGTCAAGGAATTAATGAGCAGAATTATGAGGGCTGAGGAAGGCTTTGCAAATCCCCAAAACAGACAGAAATCTCTGCTTGAATCATCTTCTGTTGTGATTTGGTATGGCATCTGCTCTACAAGTCTAAAAGCGGAATGAATAGACAAAGAGTTTCGGATGTACAAGCTATGCTTAATCACCAAATAATAACAAATAGGAACTCCGCAACAGCCCTCTGTGAGATCACGCTCAAATTAGCTACACATTCAAGTTTTAGAGCAACAATTTCCTCACTTCTATTTATGGGAAAACTGTAGTATATATACCAGCCACAGAGCTTCCTGCATCACATGACACAGATGGTTTTCTAATTGACTCACCCTCTATATTGCTTCATGCATGGTCCCTTAGGAGCTTTTTTTTCACTACAGCTCACTGTAAAGCTCTTCTCAAGAGCACCTCCTGGCCAACTTTTGAGGGTGAAGAAGAAAAAAGTGAGCAGAACATTTTATGGTGCCTAAGAAACACATATTGTCTGTGAGACTTTGTCTGTTAATCCAAGCTATGTCTCTGCTTTCTGTGATTTCATGACAGTGTCTGTCAGAAGAGCTAAAGAAGAATGTGATTTTCATGTAGTTTTTTCATACTGAAATTATCCCAGCAGACATAGGCAAGTTACGAGTGCTGTCAGAGACTGTTAAGTGTGCTTACTGGGTAAGCAGAACAGAGTAGTCAAGTTGTGGTTAATGATAATTCACATAAAGCACCAGACAATAAGAACTTGTTTGAGCAAGAGAGTAGGAAAAACTTGGCCGCAGACTCGGAGTATATCATTATATCCCAAACCTTTTTCCTTTCCTTCAAGATGTATCTCCTGGCACTTAGGCTAGAACCCCTCCAGCGCATCTTGACCAGACCACACCTGAGGCTCCCCCACACAACATTATGCTAGTGACCCACATTCACATTTTGGGTATTAATAATAATAAAGTAAGTCTCAAAAAGACCAGCAGCAATTAGTCTATTAATTCAAGTAATGGCCTTGGAGTTTCTGCCTGAACTATCTTTGCCAAACAGTTTGAGATTAATTAATACCACGCTATGGGTCTCTCTTGATGAAGCTCTTCTATTTTGGACGGAACTCTACCTTAGTCATTGAGAAAGAGACATTTACCCAATGTGTGGAGCAACTGGGTGCCTGACTCCTTGTCAGCGTCAGTACCAGTACAAAGTCAAGCGTTTAATAGCGTCCTGGCCAGATACCCTGCTGCTCAGTCACCCATAGCCTGGGGGTTAGAAGTTCCTCAGAAAGTGAAAGGCTGAAATGGACTTCTTTTACAACATGGGAGAGTGATGTGGACATTCCTGGATTTCTCATTGCTGAGAAAGAAGAGAACTTTTTCCAATTTCTTGCATGTATAAATCATGCCACTCTGCATTCCCACTACTTGGCTTTAAACAAACACAAACATAATACAAATTGATGCCTGAAAGGGAAAGAATATGCTTTTTAGAAGCCTGAGTGAAAACAAATGTCAGTTTTGGTTTGACTGAAGCATTTCATTCCACCTCAAAACAATTGTTCACACAAGTCTAAATAAAAGGTGCTAGAACCAAGCCATAACAGCTATTGCCAGAAGCAGAGTGAGAGCGAGTTACTCGGTGCTCTGGGGCTGCCTGGGTAGCTGGTGTTCCGTCACTCGAGAAGAAATAGTATATTTTCAATTGACAGATATGAAAAATGTAGTATCCTTTTGCCCTTTTTCTCTTCCTTCCCCACCTCCGCTGCAGGTGGCTTCTCCATCATATACCGTCCCACCCTCCCTCCCTGCTTTGAGCCACAATAAGCACATATTTTCATAACAAAAATAAGCCTCTCCCTCTGTCCTCCCAGCTGTGCTTCCCACCCAAATTCCCATTATGAAGCAAGACAAGTACATGTGTTTAAAATAACAAAAAATATGCCTTTCTTTCCTCCCCAGCCTTGCTGCCTTTTTCCACCCATCACCTCAGCTTCACTGAAATATTTCCTGGAGGGCTCCAGAGTTTCTGCTGAGCTGAAGGCGCCCTGACCACTCGATTTCTGCTTCAGTGTTTTCAGAGCAACACATGACCAAGGGCACTGGGAAATAATGTCAGGAGTTTCTGCCACACTTGTTTAAGACGGTCAGATGAAACAGGAGCAAAAGGACAAGGCAGACTGGATGGAGGCCTGAAGGGAGAGTAGAAAGATGCTCCATGTGATCAACTAAAACTGAGTTTTCAACCTTACTTCCCTTGGCCTTTTAATGGCAACTGGAGTAGCTATACCCTAAAGATGAATGATGTTGTACCCAAGTTAGTTGCAAGGTCCAAAACTGGCCCTGCTTGCGCACTTCCCTGTCAATTTTTTCCCACAATGAAAACCACTGAGGATGTTCTCATTTCAAGTGACTTGTCAACAACCTGCAAGAAGCTGCAAGGGTACCGGCTGCTTTAAATGAGCATGGCAGACCGATGCAGCAAAACGTTATTCTGTGCTCACCTAACCCTGAGGATTGCCTTAACAAGCACTGAGTCATGGACATGGGCTCAGTTTACTGCTGGCTGAAAGGGCATGTTTTGGACAAAATCGTTAGAATTTCATATTCTGGAGTTCCCTTTTCCCATTGTCTTACCTACGCACACAGAATTTCAGGCCTGGCTGGTGAACTTTGCCGCGTGCCAAGTGCGAGCCCTGTTAGCAGAGCAGCACAGGGCCTGAGCCCTGCCAAGGGCTCTGAGCCCTCAGAGTGAGCGGCCAAAGCAAGGGCCAGCTCACAGTCGTCAGGTACGTGCCGAAATCGGACCCCAGGCCCTTGGGATGGGCACTCGTCTGGCTTGCTGTGTCAGCTGCATGTGCACAAGGCGAGCACACGTACAGGCGGGTGCATCAGCCTGTCTTTTTTTTAGAAGCCAGGGCCTAGTTCGAAATGATTTTCTGTCACTTGGAAGTATTCAGCTCAGTTCTTACCATTAATTACAAGTATTCATAACGGCATTATCCAGCAAGCTAGAGGACATTTAAAGGACATATGGCTATCCTAGTACATATATCACTATTCCATTGCCTATTTTCATTGCTCTGTGGTACTGAGGACGATTTATATTTATTTGTTCAGGCTTCTACAGGCTGCAGAGGTGAGGGTAATAAGCTTGCCATAGGTAGGCACCACCTCTGTATGCTGAACAATTCTTGACCTGTCTCCCAGTTTCCCATTACATGATCTCACAGCCTGTCCACCAGCTTTGGTGCCTTCACATCTACCCAAGGGTTCATGAGGAAAAGGACAGTTTGATCCCTAAAAACAGTGCAGTGGGTGATGTCTCTGCTAGCACACTGCATTTCTTGCACGTGCTGGATTCACACTCCTGAGGGTTGAATCTTGCATGCAGTTGTTCTCTTGAGGGCTCAGACTCCTTCTCCGGCAGCCGCTGATGGAGGTGGTCTAGCAGCCTTGGGTGGAGAACAACAGGCGGGCGTCTCACTGGCAGAGCTCTCCTTGGCACAGGCTGCAGCCAGTTTCAGAGCCAACCCCTATCGGTTTAGATTTCCATGTAAACCCACTCCATCTTATCTGTGCATTAACAGAAACCAGAACAGCTTCAACCCACAGCATGGTCCCTTTTTAACTTCATTCCCAGTATGAGTTAAACCATGCTTTTATTCTGCCCAAAACACATGGCTCAGCATGACTCCCCGTGCCCGGAGGACGTGCTGTCTCTGGGAGGATCACCTGTCCTTCAGCTGGGGTTAGTCCCTGCCCTGGCAGTGAACGTCGGGCAGCTCGGAGACAGCCCTTCCCCACCAAACAGCAGCTGAGAACAGCGGGGCAGCTTGGCAAGTGGCGCGTGGCCAGCGTGTGGGAAGCAAGATGGGCTTGAATGCGGAGCGGGGAAGGGATTGTGGGCTCTCTGTATCAGTACAGGTGCCATATGCTCAGGGTCAGCCCTGGATGGCGTGGATGGTTTGGAGCAAGACAGAGCCTTTATCGCAGCCAATATTCTGTACTATCTGCACCAGAGTCAAACAGATCTTGTTCTCCTGCAGCTCCTCTGGAAGGAAACCCTGTTCTGACCCTCCTATGTCAAGCGCAAGATGATGCCCTTAAAACAGGATGAGCACCTACACAAACTATCTTCACCCTGATCTTGATGCTGTGAAAACCATTTGGTTGTGGGAGTGACCCAGCAAAGGGCATGGTAAGGGATCCTGGGATTCAAAGTGTGTGGTTAACATCTGACAGCAGGGATCTGCGAGTGCTCCTGCCCCTTCAGGCATGTCCGAGTGCAAAGACTTAGGTAAAAGTTTTCAATAATCATAAGGACATGAGGAGTGAACTGCTCCAAACCACCATGAGGAAAAACATACCAGTTTATGCCATACTTCTAGCTGGTGAAACTTCTTGGAGAAGACTTTTCTTTTTTTTTTTTTTTGCTTAAGTGTACAGTTTACCTGCATAAAATTAATTCTAGGTACAGATTGCCCCTTGGGAAGGTAGAGTTTGAGGCAGTAGATTTTTTTTTTCTATTTGGTTGTTAATTTATTATTTGAGCAATGCTGAAAACATGCTAAATGCTGTATGAGCATGCCCAGGTTAAAAAAAAAATGGTAAATTGAATCTAAAGTTAAATTGAATCATTTACAGAGAACAGGCTGGTGCAGACTTTCTGCTGGGGTAATCAGGCAGGGGAGAAGGGATTAATGTCTCTGCATTATTAAGCTTTGGTGTGCTTGTCATAACCTTCCACCAGCTTTTGTGTTTGCTCACTAAAACCTGGTTACCAGATGGCATTATTTGGCTTTGCCTATGCTTTGGAGACACCCGAGTATCATCCTGTATTCTATCCAGAACCCCTTGGTGTGTTGTTACACAGTAAGAAGAGTGAGTCTGGCACCTTTCATTAGCAAACCATGCAATAAATAGCATGAGATCCCCAGGAACAAGCTGGTGCTGTTTTAATGCTCATTTAAGTCTAGCATTTTTCTGGCCAATCTTCTCTGGATTTTAATTTCTATCATAATTTCATATTTTTATTTTCATTTCTGAAAACTTGTTTACTATTGACCTTCCTGCATCAGGAAAAGCAGCCATAAAAGCTTCAACCAATTCATTTCTCTCCCATTAGTTTTCTGTCTTTATAATTCTAATGCCAGTATTGATTGGAGTTAACCCCTAAATTTACTGGTATACATAAAAAGCAAATTGGCACAAATAGATTTCCCTCATCTTCCAAGTGCTTATTTCCTGCCGTGTTTTTTGGTACTCTGCCTCACCTCAGTGATGCCTGTCAATAGTTTTGGCTTTTAACACACATTGTACAAAAGTATTCAGCAAAACTGATTTCTGAACAGTTTCACACCCACCCACCCCTCAATTAAGTCTCTATGAAGCAACTCATGAGGTTAAGAAGTTACAGCATTTCATAATCAGTTGAGCAATCATCCTCACATACTACTGATAGCTAAATTTTAGTTCTATTTATATACTTGTATTTTCTATCCTGTTAAGTTTGGGGAAAGCCTTTATAGCACTGACTGCAGCTGTGAGCAATGTCTTTCATCTCCCAGCTGGATGAAGTACCTGTGGTGGCTACTTCCAGCCTCAGGCAATGCAGAACTGTGTTTTGTAGTCTATAGAGTTGTTTTTAACAGTTCTGGGGAACAATCACATCTATTAGAAGTTCTAAAAGCATTTTTAAAACAGGCAGCTGGTAATTCCTTAACGATGACCTTTCATCTCTCAAGACTGGGATAAAAATCCCTAGGTGAAAAAAGAAGTTTGGCCTTTCAGCCTCAGTTCTCTTAAGGAAACCACTATAGACCCTGGAAGTTTTGTGGATCAGTGTAAGATTAACTGCAGGACGCCTTTAGACCTGATGTTCTCCAAGTTCTCAGCTAGGCAGTGAATCCTGAGCTGCTTCTGGCTGTGGGCATGTAGACAGGCCCTGGACCCCTGCTGCCTCTCCAGCCCTTCCCTGCAAAGGTCACTCCTCTGGAGCCAGACCAGGACTTTTGCAAATATTGGCTGCATTGACAAAGTGTGTGCATGGGGCATGGACAGTGCATTAGGAAAATCCCTCAGGATCTATTTAAGATTATTTCATGACTTGTTATTACCCAGTACTAAACGTATAAAAGGAAAATTTGTGGTCAATGCCTGTATATGTGAGGGAGAACCTTGACGTCTTCCTGCCTTGAGTTGTGGTGTCTCTGGCAGTAAATCTCTTCAGACATGGCCTAGTGTGAACTACACAGTCTGTGCACTTTCACACACATTCGGCTCTGAGTTGAATTCCATTTTCTGTAGCTAAAGCTCAAGGACCCCAAAGTATGGTTACAAAATTTTAGGACTCTACCATTCCCTTTGGCAGTGTCTCCAAGTAATGGCTTTTGTTCTGTCAAGCTTGAAAGGGTTTGCAGTTAAACTGCACGTAGATACCTGAAGACGAAGCAGTGAACATAGTGAGTGTCTGTAGCCATTCGATCACAGCATTTCCATGATGCAATTGCTTGCCCATTTAGTTAAATAATGTATCTAAGCGAAATACATCTTTGCAGCAATAACATATTCTACATATTAAACCAAATTGGTCACCTACTTTTGGATTCTTCTAGTTATATTAGGCAAACTCCAGTGACATGAAGAGTAGGAACGAACATTTCTAATTTAGTCACATGTTCTCAGTATTTCCATAGGACTGGGTTCTGCCACAAAGACCTCATCTGTGCTGGAACATTTGCTTATTTTTCTTTCTTTGTAATCCAAAGTGGAACACAGGACAAAGGTAAATACCCTCCTGAAACACACCAAAATATAAAGCTATTTCTTGTAAAGGGGAATCACAGATGCTTTCTTTCTTCTCTCATCAGAAAGTTCAGTGCCATCTTTTTTTTTTCCCAGCGAACGCATAATAAATTCTTCATCTGTTGCATTTTTTAGGTAATTTAGACCAATTTCTTACTGACACCATGTAGGAATAGCCCAATGATAAATAAGAAAGATGTCAACTATTTATGTTGACCCACCGGGCATATGAGAGTCTTCCTGCAGCTTTCATTTGTTAGCTGCTTCTCAAGTCTGCAAGGTAGGGTCTGCAGTTACAGACCTGTTGCCACAGGTATGCTTGCCTAACCCCTTGTCTTGCTTGCAGGGCAGCGTGTTTTAGGCAAAAGGGCCTGGTGGGAAGACCAGCATTTGCAGCTGAAACCAAAAGACACATTTATGGCATCAACTCTTCACTAGAGAAGTAGCTTCTGGTTGCATTATTCTCTGTGCAGCAAAGGTTTGCATTTGTTTATAGGGCTTGTGAATCTGCACAACTGATATCAATCAATAAATCTGCCATCCAGGATCTCTCAGGGAACCGTCAGTGTTGCATAAACTGTATTCTCCAAAATCAGTGACCTTAGCAAAGTCTGGATGAGACCCTTCTGCTGCTGGTCAACATCATTCACGCAAGCAGGGAGAAAGCTGTGTGGTCAGGCCCTGGGCTGAACCGTGTATGTGCTACAAACTTCAGCACAACAGCCCGCACGCTTTGCCTCTCTTTAGAAGCCTCTGTGCCATCGCCTTTTAGTCCCCTTATATAATTTACAGTGGGCAGCGTCACTCATTGTGCTGTCTTTGCAACCCAGCTCTCTTTAGAGATGCAAAAGCCTGCTTTGCTGAAAACACATATACAAACTTCTCATTTAGAGCTATATAAAAGGGCTGAGAAAATCTTCTCTTGGTGAATTTAATGGAGGTATTACGGTTAACATCAGTGAGGCCAAGTTCCCACCCCTTTTTCAAGCAAGAATAAAACACTGAGGTCAGGTGACTGGCGGAAATGCAAGAATTACAACCACCAGGACAGAAACACAGTAGGCTGCCATGTAAATCTTTGGTGTAACAATGTCAGTGAGCGTCAACACAGCTCACTGTATACATGTACACAGCTCATTGAGTATACATTTATCTATACATGTCACCATTTTGAGGCAGAACTTACGTGTCCTATGGAAGTGCTGCAAAACTCCCACACCTTGTTATATAGATGTATGTAAATTTGCCATGCACAGTAATTACACTCAGAAAGATTTATTTTTGAAGTTGCCTTTCCAACTTCTTCTAATGTTAGCTCTAAGCAAACATGCAAACAAAAAGCCTCACAACCACACGTGGAGAAACAAGTTGTGAGTAGCATTTAAACCACCTGTCCAGGGAGCTACTTTGGGTCCGCGCGATGTGCCAGCAATGAAAAGGTCAGAATGAAGATGCTGGCAAATGGCAAGGCAGGGTCATATCTGAGCACAGAGTACAACTGTGCTAATGTGTCGACCCTTTGGCTCCCCTGTCAGTCTGAGTCCTGGGACTGCTGCGTGCGTTGGGAATGGCAGACACCAGCCGTACAGTCCCTTCTGCAAGTGTCTGTGATGGCCTGATTTGCCGCTTGTGCTGCTGGGGGCACGACTGGGGCATGTCTGTGGAACTGGAAGGAGAGCAAGGTGTGCTCAGCTTTTGGAGCAAAAACAATGGGGGCAGGAAGAGCTGGGGGAGGACCCCTGCTCCCACAGTGCTGGTGCTATCGCAAGGCCAGCAGCAGCACTCAGGCACCCGTGGGGAGTGCACAGACCCCGCTCAGCGCCAGGAGTCTGCACAAGTGAGACGACGGGTTACGTGTCCTGGAGGGCCCACGTTCAGGCAGCAACAGGGAGAGATGTCAAAGAACATTGTGAGTTCTGGGAAAGTTACAATCTCATTTCTGATCTGATGAGGAGCGGCACGCGCTAGCAGGACACGAGGACAAAGGAATAGGCCAACGCTTTCCCAGTTAACTTCTAGGGAAAGGCTCTTCCTGAAGAGTCCTGGGCTGCCTTAAGTGACAGGATGATACAATCGTCCCTGGCACAATGACTTTGCAATAGAAATTGATGAACAAATCAGAGAGAGAGAGGGCACACTTGGCATATGCATCAGCAAATATCAGAAGCCCCTCCTCATAACCAGACCTTCCCCAATGTTAAAACAAAAGAAATGGCCAGAAATTTCTGTCTAAATATATTTCCACAGATTTGCCTGCATTGTCAAAGCATAAAAATTTCTGAAGAAATAGATTCATCAAGTTTTAAATGTGAATATTCCTGTGGTGCAGATCACTTTCAACCAGAAAGAGAGAAAAGGAAGAAACAAGTGATTATTTGGTTTTTTTCCAATTTAAAATAGACAAATGCAGCAGTTCTGTTTTGTGATATTTTCCAAGGACTATATTTTATGTGTTCCAGGGCGGAACAAGAAGAATTTGAGACCTTTAAAGTTATCATGGAGTGGAATTGGTGTTCTCTGGCTAATTATATTAAGCAGGCTTGAAGTTACAGAAATGAGAGATGTAAAGAAAAAGAGGAGCACAGGGAGCAGAGAAATAGTTACTGTATGATTAATTCAAGAAAACAATGGTCTGCTGTCATCTCTCTAATTCCAAGGACAGTAGTATCTTAAGGGCAGCGTGTAAGATCTTTGGAATGGAATAACCTTAGACAAGTGAGAACCCACCCATAGAGCATCTAATAATATCATAGCAGAGAGATAGGGCTTTATTTTAACGTTGCCTTTGTCTCTCTCCAAATAGCTGTGCAGATGCATAGCCCAACCTAGCAACTTTGCAAACATTAACACTTGCGAATACTTGACAGATTCTGCAAAAGGCAACGTCTCTCTTAGCTCTGCAATAAATAGAGACTGGAATTTATCAGATTAATAGTTACAGTTTGGCTTCTAATGCTGAAAGCCAGAGACTTTTTTTTTCTAATGGAAAATATTGTAAGATGGTCTCTTTTAAAGATTTTCATATTTGTGAAAAGAACTTTCACGCTGTTTCTGCAGCTCATGAAATCATTATTTTGGAGGAGTTATCATCACACAGTTCACCAGCTGGCCAGCCCAGTGTTGTCTTGCCTTTAAAAGAAGGCCTCAAAATCAGTGAAGAACGTGGCAATGACTGTTAGTCGAATTTCCCCATTTAAATGCAAGGTATGAATCAGGATGCTGGGTTCAATGAAACAGAGTGGTGATCAGGATAGATGGCAGGCTGGCTGCCTTTCTTTTGGTGCTTATCCTGAAACTGCTGTATCAGGTTGTGAAGCTGAAAGCCCTTTGGGACTCAGAATGCATCTTGCTAATGTCTGCAAAGCCCTTGTCATATTTTCAGCTCTGTGTTACTATTGAAGTCGAGCTGCAGATTCCAGTGCTATACCAAAACTTAAACGCTTATTAAGAGGAACAATGCCGTGAAGCTCAAACACTGTTCATGTTCGTCTGTTTCATCCCGTCTAGACAGCATGTCCTTGTGCCTTGTTTGTACAGCACAGAGACTCCCTGATCTGAAGGTGAACAGTCCATGCAAATGCCCACACTGCAAATGAAAGCATTTCACTGCATAATCTTTAGAGGAAACAAGCAGGGAGGCCCCATAAATGTGTTATACTGTACTGAGGGATAGACCAAGATGTGCAGTATGAATTTATTTTTGTTAAGAGTCAGAGAAATAATGCTAGTTATTTTAACTCACCCTTGGAGTTACTGCTCTGAAGGAATGTGCTAAATGCTATGCATTTCTAGTGTCTATTTGAATACGAAGACTCAACAGCATGAGGCTACATCTGTTCTAAAAAAAAGATCAGTGCTTGGCATCTTGGTGTGCACTGTGCTACAATTCATCAGATTCCTTGCAGTGTAGCTAAGATCTACATTTTTAATATTGGCTAGCGGTGCCTCCGTTTCTGGGTTGTTAGCCTAAATTGCCTTACAGATGTTGGATGTTCTGGGCGTGAGTACTCTGTGCTGCTTTGAAAAGCCTTAAATGAAAAATCCAATATTAGTTTGGGAGGTACTCCAAAATTATCAATTGCCTAAATACATGAATATTTCAAGTGCTCCTGAAGATAATAGTGCTTAAAAACCTCACGCAATAATATTCTGAGATGTTGTAGAGCTTACTTCCCATTATATCTCTTTCATCACTGATTAAATATTATTTGCTACTCCTTTCAGATTTCATGAGAGGCTCTGTGAGACTTTAAAAGGTCTTGAATCTGGTGTTGCTTAGTCAAGACAGAAGCCCTGTTGCTCAATCTGAATATATAACAAGTTCAGATTTTTTTAAAAGCAAAAGAAGCAGCACGATATTTTTTTCCTTGGGTTCAAATTTTGCAAGTCATCCTGATACTTTTAGGTAATGAGGTTGAAATAGTCTGAGCAAGTGCAATAAGCAGTGTTTAGTACCACAGAGAATTAAATTAGGGAGTACACAGAAATGGCTTCATTTAACTTGAAAAACCTCAGTTAATAAATAAATAAACTCCCTAAGAGTTCTAATTTAACACAAAAGAACACAGAAGCAGGTTCTGATAATTATGTCTATGTCTAGCAGTACATTTCATAACTGGCTTCACTTTTGGGTTGCAAGAGATGCAACAAGCACCCAGTGCAACATCTGAGACTCACACAGTTCAGCTACATTCATTTCACCCAGCATTAGCTATCAAAAAATGGGGCGTCCAGGCTGGCTGTCCCTGCTGCGTCACTGCGCACTGTGAAGAGACTGATACAGCCACAGATTTCTGAGAGACAGTGCAATGAATAGCCCTTTGAAGTGCTACAGTTATTTGAGGTAAATCTCTCCCTAGGTTTAGCTGAAAAACGGAGTGTAAGTCAACTTTTAAGCATAGGCAGCCACTTTGGAGGATATGCATTTCTATTATTGTCTTAGTGTTTTATTAGGTCAGTCCTACACGTGGACATTTGCATCTGATAGAATCTGAGTTGCTGAATACAACCCAAAATGCACAATTCCTGTCACTTTCAGAAGCCATTCGTGTTCAGCTGTTTTTAAAAGAAGTTTCAAAGCTGCATCACAGAGCATTTGTGGAAACAAAATTTTAAACCAGCACATGTGAGGATCTGCTTCATAAATGCTTGAATATGTAAAAAGAACTGTGTGACTTCTCTAATGAATAACAACTGAGCAGCACAGCTTGACTTTCAAATATTCATAATCAATTCATTAAATAAGGAATGAATGGAAGAAAATGATGATCACAGATATTCCACAAACAGAAGGGAAAGCTGAATGACAATTCTGATGTGTCCTCTGAATATTTTCATGAGAAAACTATATTAATATTTAATGCATATATTACCTTTTTCAGCCTGCTCTAATTTAAATGAATTTCTATCTCTGCAAAATGTCTGCTAATAGAATACTAATGCTGCTAATAGTTGATTGCCGTACTTGGGGAGGCAGGAGTTAATATCATTAACATCTGTGTCTAAAGATGTTATTCTTAACACTGAATTAGAGAATGTTTTAACCATGTAAATTTATAAACTAGCACAATAGAAATGGAAGCAGTGTGTCAGAGGGAGCTATTTAATCTATCTACATAAATACATAATCTCACAGATGGCAAACAACCCCAGATTTGAGAAACAGACTGCGAGCTATACTGATACTAGAGAAAAGCACGTCCCTAAACTGGCAAAAGCTGGGTTGTCTAACAGCAAAGTCAATACACCACGTTTCTAATTAGCTCAAGTTGCCAAAGACCTGCCTTGAACTGCTAGCTAATTTTCTCAGGTCTGTGACCTACTCTGTGCTGGAAGGCGCAGGAGCGATCCCTGCCAAGGGTCTCCAGCCTGGTGAGCAGGGAAACCTTCCCCAACTGGGCAATTCCTGGAGACATCCAGCCCTCCTCCTTTCAGGGATGGCACTCCAGAGCCTTTCCAACTCCTAGGCCTTCCAGGACTGATAGTAGAGCTGGCCCTCTGGAGCTTCATTGCCTTCAGCCGTATGTTTCAAGAGCAGATACTTGCCACCTGGAATTGTAGCTCAATCCAGTCCAACACTACCTGATACTTAGGGAACACCCTAGTACCCATATCTTTGGAAAACTAAAAGCCAACTGAATTCAGGATCCGATGCCGTCCCTTGATGTGAGGAGACATTTTAGTCTGTTTCATACCACTTCTTTGCAGCTTACTATTTTCCTTCCGAGAGGAATAAGGAAATAAAGAACATTTACAGAGTTACCAAGAAGTTCATGAAGAAACGAAGGGCACAGCCACATATTCACATGCTAATATAATATATACAATTAAAGGAACTGGAGGCTTAATGAGTGCACTAAAGAAAGGTTATTTTAAGTGCATGATGCTAATGGTTTCTCAGTCAGCTTTCTGATACCCATGGAAATGACGGACTTTAAAAAGCAACGCTTCTACGCAGGTTTGTTTAAAGAAGTTTAAAAACAAATTTCTGTACAATGCTATGAGTGATGGTCTGTCGTGGTTTAACTCTGGCT